>NC_137042.1:20914278-21166778 GCF_032717465.1 Coenobita brevimanus
TGAGGCAGGCCCAGAATTCTGGGAGCTTGAATGATATGTGGATGATGGTGTAGCCAATTTCATGGGCAAGATAGTTCTTCTACTCTGCATCTTCTCTTTCCTTGTTACTGAACTCTATATCACTACTAATGATGAACGATTATAAAAACATGCCACAAGAATCTCTCACGGCTTGTTATTGAGTAACCCTGGTCTGTCTGGCTGACCAGATACGTAAATCACAAGCTAGCAACCATCCCTATATGGCCATCCTGTGCAGTAAATCAAAGTTCTCATGTAGCAGACAGCGCACTGCCACAGCTAGGTGCTGGGAAGAGCGTGAAGGTACAGTTCTTGGATGGACATCTCATTTACATCTCTCCACCCAGTTAAGGTCACCATAGTAGATTTTACTTCACTCTGTTATTTGGTTATATGATTACCAGCCAGTGCTGTAAATGGTTTCCAGGGTTAAAGGGAACCATTAGGCTTGTAATTCAGTGTAGAGCCACCAGACATGGAAAGAAGACTAATAAAGTGACAGGAAGGATGGGAGAAATAAGAAGAGAGGAGGTAATGATGGTGAAGGAAGAAGTAGGCAGCACAACATCCAAGTGAATAGATGATGGTTGCCACCATCTACCACCATCTGTCACAGCACTGACGTATACTACATAACAAAATATATTGCCATCACCACCATCTACCACTATTTGTCACAATACTGAAGTATACTATGTCGTGCAATAAACTCCCTTTCAAGCTGTATATTGCTGCTACAATTTTACAAAGTAACTGTGCAACAAATGTATAAGTTCTGGTATGAAAATACTGAGCTAAAAACAGCTAATCCCATACTACCTAACCTACACTAAATGTATTAAAGTTTTTTTTTTTTTTAAATTAAAACAGCATCCATGCTGACAAAAGAATAACTGTGAAACAGACAGATCATAAAATGGATAACTACACATCAGTAAACAGAATAATGGAGTGTTTTAATATGCATGAAATAGAGGGTCCGAGATAGGGTTGAGGAATGCAACTAGCCAGTACAATTGATAGGTAGTGGTGACTATCATCCACTCACTTGATGCAGAGCTGCCTACTTCTTCCTTCACCTTTATCATTCTATTTCTGTGTCTGTCCTCCTCTCTTCCTATTTTTCTCTTTCTTTCTTGCCACATTTGGTTATTCTTTCCACTTTGGGTGGTTCAGCACTGAGTGGCAAGTCTAATGGTTTCCTGTAACCCAGAAAACAATTTACAAAGCTGAGTGGTAACCATATAGCCAGACCACAGGGTGTTGTGATGCCTATTAACCCCTACACCGCGGGCATGTTTACCGATGTTTTGCGTGTGCTGCGGGGTTATTCGGGCTCCGACAGACTCTCAAAAAATATTTGCCAAAAATCAGTTATTAGTCCTAGAATATTAAAATTAAATATGCTTATGGCACATACCTTCAGCTTTCTCCTGGAATGTTTGTTGAGCCTTCGTCAGTTACCGTAGGACTTGTGGAGACCTCTGAAGTTGGGTAATGAAGTCTCCACTTTACACTTCTCGACAACCCGTAATATGATTACCACAGCCAGATATTAACACTATAAACACTACTCTATGATTTTCAAGTAGTTTGGGATCCATACTCCAAAAAAAAAAAAAAACACTGTGAAAGCAATGAAAATTATGAGTGCGTCTGACCGTCGCACTTGCGCTAGTTCGCTCTTGGTACTCTGTCATTTAATATTCATAAAACCCCTCACACTTTATATTTCTATTACTATATAACACTTATATATATCTACAGTCTTTATCCATAAGTTTCCTTCAGTAGTATTAGTTTATTGTCACTGTAGGGATTCAATTTCTTTCAGTAAAATACGTAGCATTCATTTTCTCGTCCTGTATACTAGCATTGAGAGTGAATGTCACTTTCATCTTCACTCTCATAACTCATAGTATTCAGACATGCTAGAGTGAAACTTTCACTTTCATTACTCCTAGGGTATATACTTGTATTCTTATAATACTACTCATTTACATTTCTATTTACGTTCTCTAATTTATTTACGTTACTTACATTTCTATTTTATTTACAGTGTGTTATGCACTGTCACTTGAAGTAACTTATAAAACTATTTTCCATTGTTCACGTATATTTACATTCATTACTTTCACTTGCTGTTTACACATTATTTACAGTTCCACTTGCACTGTTTTACTCAATAGAAAGATCGTAGTCACTCTTTTATCAATTGTCAGCCCTTTACCTCTTTCCACACGAGGTTTAGTAGGGGGTAAAGGTCACAGGGCCCTTTGCATGGGGGTGAAAAAGTCCCTAAAGTCAGCAAGAGGAAACAGACGTACCTCCACTTCAGAAGATGAGAGTGAACTGATAAGGAAGGGCCGGGGTAGAGGCCTACTTAGGGGATATTCAGTACTACCAACGTTAATGCCTGAAACAGCTATGTATAGCACTGAAATGATTGGCAGGAAATCCAGACAATACATTATAAATTAGGTAGTTCCAGGTGAATGTAAATATCACTTAGGCTTCTCCCTTCCCTCCTTATATGTATATTTATTACGAAAATAGATTATACGGCATATTTCAAGGGGAAAAAAACAGCGAAAATTAGCTAATGAGTGCATGTGAGGTGTTGTCAGGTGATAATTAGCCAATTCCAGGTGTATGGCACTCTCACTTACCTTATTTCTTTCTTGTATATATTATTTGGTATAAGAATAGGGCATAGGGCTTATTTCAATGGATGAAATCAGTGAAAAATTCCAGGGAAGATTTACTTAGCGTAGCACGGCCGGGCAGGCGAGAGGATAGGGTAATGGAGGGGGGGGGGGGGTAGGGAGGGGAGTCAAGAACGGGGAGAAATGGCTAAATTGTCAACAATGGATGGGAGTACAAATGAGATTAGGAGTGCTGACTAGTGTTGGACATTGGCAGTACTGATAGATGATACAAGCCCCCACTTGGAAGCCCGGGTGACTTCAAAATAACACAGAATCACAAAAGCAACGCCCCGCAGTATGATCCCTTGCTCCCAAGCGTCACGAAAGTGACGCCCCGCGGTTAAGGGGTTAATTTGGTGCCCCTCTTAACTGTGTGGAGAGACAAATGCAGCAACCACCCGGGAAACAAGCCTCCACATCTTTTCCTATGCCTTGCTGTGGCATGGTGCTGTCAATAGCAAAGGAACATTGGTTCACTGCACAGGATGGCCCGCAGGGGTGGCTGCTTTCCTGTGATTGATGGGTCTGCTCAGCCAGACAGACTGGAGCTGATCAACAACAACAAAAACAACATAAGAAGGCCTGCGATGAAATAACAAAGTTGTGTGGATATCTATTTATCATGACAAACCTAGGTACATGATGTGATACTGGCTCAAGCACCAGCCGATCAGGGTGGTTCTCCCGAGGGGAATGGGAATGCTGGTGATAGGGAGAGCTGGAGCTCCTGTTTCACTGGCTACCTAACCATCCCTGTTTGCTGACCTTTTCAGTGTGACACTAACATGGAGAGTAGACCAGTGTACTTCGCCAAACACTAAACCACATGCACTTAACATATCACACAACGTACCCCACTTCATCATATGGGCTGACACAAGCAAAGGCATACATCCAGAAAACTTTGCCCCTGCTACCTAGTGGCGGACCTTTTGAGGGGAGGTGTGACAAGGACTTCATCAAAGATCGTGGGGCGAGGGTGAGATGGGGCTTGAACTTGTGCGAGAGGGTACAGGGCTTTGTGGTTTCCAAGCTGCCACTTTCGCCAAACAGAGAGGGGCCCGAACCTGGGAGTACGCCCCAGGAGGATGCCCTAGCAATGGGTGTATAATGGCAGGGCAGTTACAGTGTCAAGGCACACTTGGAGCGTGTCCCTGTAGCTGTCTCAGTAGGGTGCCCCGAGGCCACTGCCACGGCCACTAGTCAAGGCTAGTGGGCTAAGGGTCCCAGATCCATTACTGGGACCTGGGACTGTGCAGTGGGTGGGGCCTGTGGCATGTCTCTCCCCTTTATTATTTTCACTGATTATGACCAAGTTAAAGAATGAATTTCAAAGCAAGCCTGAGGACACTAAATCACCCAGGGGTGTCAGAATGGTACTGAGGAATGTAGGAAGTCTGAAGGGTAGAGCAGGGGATGTAGATGAGACATTGAACAGGTCCAGGTGGATGTGGGATGTGTGCAAGAAGTCAGGTATAGGGATGTATCAGCCAGAAAGATTGCTGGGAGGGGCTGTTATTACAAGTTGTTTTGGTAGGGTAGGACAGACAGATATGGTGGTGTGGGTGTGTTGGTTGGGGAGAAATGGGTGGACTCTGTCATGTTATGAGAGTAAGTGATAGGATAATAATAGTAAAAATTTTGTTCATTGGGAAAATGGTTGCATTTATACCGGCATATGTTCCACAGGGAGGCTTGGATGTGGTACAGCAGGATAGATTTTGGGATGACTTAATATGTGTAGTAAGTGGTAAGGAGGAGGATGAGATTGTAGTTTTGAGATGGAACTTAAATGGTCATGCAGGTAAGGCAGCTCAAGGAGATGAAGGAATATATGGGGGATGTGCATATAATACAAGAAATTAGGAAGGTGAAGGGATACTCAAGTTTGGAGAGACAATGAACATGATTTGTGTGGAACACACATATTAGGAAGAGAGAGAGAGAGAGCAGGTTGATTACCTACATGTCTGGGGGAAATAGTAGCCAGATAGACTACTTCCTGGCCAGGAGGGCTGATAGGAAGTTAGTGAGAGATGTTAAAGTTGTAGGGAGTGAGGAGTGTGTGCAAAAACACAAGTTATTGATATGTGACAAGGTGCTTCAGGAGCATGTGATGAAAAAGAGGACTTATGCACCTAGGAGGAAAATATGGATGCTGAAAAATGAAGCAATAAAGGATGCCTTCTACAGGGAGATGAGGAGAGTGGTGGCTGAACGTGGAGATGTTTACGAAAGTGTTAATGAACAGTACAGAGCCCTCAGGGGCAACCTCTTGAGAGCTACTGATATAGATGTGGATGGGCAAGAGGCCCACCAAATCATAAAGCTACCTGGTGGTGGGATGAGGGTGTAGAAGCTGTAGTTAAGCTCTGGGAATGGAAGAAGGGTGGTAACAGAGAGGAATACTTGGCTGCCAAGCATGGAGCTAGAAAAAAGGTTTACAAGGTGAAGTCTGAGTCACAAAGACTTTTACTTGATAACTTAAATCATGTGGAACAGAAGAATATGATACTTAAGGTGCAAAATCACATGAAGAGGGAGAATAGGGATATCGTAGGTGAGCAGTGTGTGAAGAATGATGAAGGAAGGGCAGTGGTGAACAATGGGGATATTAAAGATGCATGGAGAAAGCATTACAGCCAGTTGTTGAATGAGGAGTTTGACTGGGACAGGGAAGGATTGGAGCCTGCAGATCTAGTGTTTGGCCCTTGGCCTTTGATAGATGCTGCTACCGTGAGCGGGGCAATAGGCAGCATGCAGGTGGGGAAGGCAACAGGTGTGTCTGGGTTGACTGCTGATAAGTTGAAAGCCTCAGGAGATGTAGGAGTGAGGTTAGTCACTGACCTAATAAATACAACTGTACATAAGTGTGTTGTCCCAGTTGATTAGCTGAAGAGTGTAATTGCAAATGTGTACAAGGGGAAGGATGATGCCCTGGAAAGAGGAAATTATAGAGACATAAAGCTTTTAGACCAGATAATGAAGGTAATGGAAAGAGTTCTAGAAGGTATGATTTGTTGAAATGGAGAGGGCCTTTGACAGTGTCTCAAGAGAGGTGGTGGAGATCTGGAGAAGGCCTTTGACAGAGTTCCAAGAGAGGTGGTGAAGATTTGGAGATGGCCTTTGACAGAGTCCCTAGAGAGGCGGTGAAGTGGGCAATGACAAAGCTTGGGATCGAGAAGTGGCTGGATAAGGTGTTTATGACCATGTATGTGGGTGCTTGCACCCAGGTAAGGGTGAATGGAGATTTGAGAGTTGAGTTTTCCGTGAATGTTGGTATGCACCAGCGGGTAAGTTTTGAGCCCCTTGTTGTTTATCATAGTGCTTGAAGCCCTCTCATGTGACTTCAGAAATAGACTCCCGTGGGAAGTGTTGTATGCTGATGATCTGGTGTTGATTGCAGAGAATGAAAAGGAGGCGGAGGAAAGATTTGGGAAGTGGAGAGATGGTGTGGGGCACAAGGGTTTAAGAGCAAATGCAGATAAAACAAAAGTGATGGTATCTAGGGCTGGTGGCAGTACTGTCAAAGAAGAGGAAGAGTGGCCATGTGCGATTTGCTACAAGGATGTGGGAAGTAACTCCATCTTGTGCAGTGTCCGTGTGGTGGTGTATAAGAAATGTAGTGGTATTAGAGGCAGAATGCAAGATAATGCTGATTTCATATGTGCAGTGTGTCAGGGAGACCAGGTGGAGATTGTCAGGCATGAAAGGACTGAACTTACTGGTGAGTCTCTTGAGCGTGTGGAAAAGTTTTTTTATTTGGAAGACATGTTATGTGCTGGAGGTGGGGCTGAGGCTAGCTCTGTGGCTAGAGTGAGGAGTATTTTTAAGTTCACGGAGCTGTTGCCTGACACTGAGAGCTCTCCCTCTGTGCTAAGGAATCATTGTATGCAGCATGTGTTAGGAATGTAATGCTGTATGGCAGTGAGACTTGGAAAGTATGGGAAGAGGATATTCGCAGGCTCAAACATACAGAAATGACAATGATTAGGTGGATGTGCAGTGCGTCCCTGAATGTGAGGCCTTGGGGGGGCTAGGTTGATGATGGAAGAGTTGAGGGGTACAATGGGACTTGAGCATCCTGGTGTTATGATCAGGAGTGATAGACTGAGATGGTTTGGGCATGTGGAGAGGATGAGGAATGATGTGCAGAAAAAGAGAAGTGTTAATGTTAGGGGTAGGGTTGCAAGAGGTAGACCGAAATAAACAGGGGACGAGGTCACTGAGTGTGACCTCGGGGATAAGGGACTGAATAGAGATGCTGCCACAGATCATGTGGCAGGGACAACCACCATTAGGTGACCAAGGCCGATGCATGCAAACATGTTGGAGCTTTGAAAAACGAACGAACGAATGAACACACACGCATGCATGCTTGGACACACACACACACACACACACGCATGCATGCTTGGACACACACACACACACACACACACGCATGCATGATTGGACACACACACACACACACACACGCATGCATGCTTGGACACACACACACACACACACACACACACACACACACACACACACACACACACACACACACACACACACACACACACAATAAAGAGCAACAGAGGCAAGGCAAGGCTTATTGGCTGCTAACCATGAATCTTGTCCTTTTGATTAGCAGTGAGGTAGTGGCCACCAGTGTAGCTGGCCACCAGATTTTCGAGACAGCGATGGAGACCATGGGAGTCCTCAAGCCCCTGTGCTAAGCGAGCCATGAGATCCATGGCAGGGGCATCCAGTGGTGGGGGGCCATCATACGGCAGCAGCAAACGCAAGAAGTGCTGCCCTGCCTGTAAGGCATTGTGGCGGCTGTTGAACCCATGGCATACACCCCCCTCACATGGCACTGGAAATTTTACACACAATGTATGACATGAATATTGCAGAAGTATTATTCAAATACCCTAACTGTAAAATATAACACATGCAGTTACTAATACAGTATATCAATCATTCTAACACTATAAAATTCACTACAGTGTGTGGTGGCTCACCATTGACAAGGACAACACCAGTGGCTGGATCCTCCAGAGGACAATGTGTGGCAGAAGAGCAGAGTGGGTCACCAATCTCCACATCATCTACATCTGACAGCTTGAGGCTGTCTCCTACCAACACAAACTGCTCACGCCGGAAATCCTTCATTAATATAGGCCCAAGGGAAGAGATGGACAGGTGTTGCAGGAGCTGACCCACATCACGTGCCAGCTGCAGAACCATCAGCATTTGTTACTGTACTAGGTAAGCCTCATATCTTCACTAAACTATCCTCTCCCTACTAATTTTTCATAAAGAGTACAATACAGTCATGGATAAATGTTCAACTTGCAATAAAGGACTGTTGATGAAGCTGTGCCATTACATTATACACCCATGTCATTTTCTCACATCTATGGCTGATGGTGGTTTTGTCAAAGAAGAGGGAGAGTGGCCATGTGCAGTTTGCCACAAGGATATGGGGGGGGGGGGTAATTCCATTTTATGCAGTATTTGTGATAAGTGGGTGCATAAGAAAAATGGGAGAAATGGCATTCCCCCAAGCTAGACCCTGTATTGGATCATATAGCCCCGCTAGGTTACAGGAGCGCGCTACTATTCCCGGCACGGCAGTCCTGGGCGAGGCTCGAACTCGCAATCCCCGGATTACAAGCTTGATGCTCTACCACTGAGCCACTGTGCCCCCTGGGTGCATAAGAGATGTGGTGATATTAGAGGTAGACTGTGAGATAATGCTGCTTTCATGTCTGTGTTGTGTCAGGAAAAGCATGTGAAGATTGTCAGGCATGAAAGGACTGATCTTCCTGGTGAGTCTCTCAAGTGTGAGGAAGAGTTCTGTTGCTTAGGAGACATGTTATGTGCTGAAAGTGGGGCAGGAGCTAGCTCTGTGGCTAGAGTAAGGAGTGGTTGGAAGAATTTCAAGGAGCTGTTACCTCTTTGACATTGAAAGGGCTCTCCTTCCATGCTAAGGGATCTTTGTGTGCAGCATGTGTTAGAAATGTAATGCTGTATGGTACTGAGACCTGGGAAGTAGAGGAAGAGGATATTCGTATGCTGAAGCGTACAAAAATGACACTGACTAGGTGGATATGAAGTGTGCCCTTGAATACAAGGCCTTGGGGGGCTAGGTTTATGATGGAAGAGTTGAGAGGAAGGATGAGACTGGAGTGTATTTGTGTTGTGATGAGGAGGGGTAGACTGAGATGGTTTGGGCATGTGGAGGATGGGGGATGACAGTTGGGTGCAGAAAGTGTGGAATATGAAACATTAGAGGTAGGGTTGCAAAGGACAGACCGAAAAAGCCCTGGGATGAGGTCATAGTGTGTGACCTCTGGGATAAGGGACTGAATAAGGAGGCTGACAGAGATGGGTCAGCATGAAGAGCTGCCAGTAGGTGACCAAGGCCAACACACGCAAGCATGTTGGCGCCTTTATAAACGAAATGAAATGATACTACTGCAGTATCATGGTAAATATGAACAAAAGACATCACACATGCTAAAATCAGTCATTAAAAGTATAGAGTTAATAAACACACGAAACCATTTCGGAGAGGAGCAAAAGTATATGAAAGTGTGTGGAAAAGAATGTAAAAATGTGAGAGAAAGTGGAAAAATACTGACAAATGGAAGTAAAATAAAAAACGACAGAAAGAAAATTATGAAAGTCACATGAATAGGAATGATGAGGGCAGGGTGTTGGCCAACATGACTGGTTTTAGTGATACAACAAGACAACATTAGGTGCCTGAGAATGTGCAACTGGCATTAGTGAGGAATGCTGTGACTACTGAAGAATGGAAAAGCAGCAGGTGTTCATGAGGTATACTCGTATGATATGCAGAGATGATAAAATGAAGCAGAAAGAATGGATTCAAAAATAACCGTGAAAAAACTAGACAGGTTGCATGAATGGAGCTGTATTAGGGGAGTAGATGAAGCCTGTGATATATATATATATATATATACATACAGTATACTGCATATGTATATGACTACCGGATACGTCTATGTGACGCCACAAAATATGGTGAATGTTTTTGGCGTATCCGACAGAGCCAGGATTCCAGGGGCTTGAATGATGAGTGAATGGAAGTGTGACCCATTGGTCTGGGCAAATTTGGACTGTCTGGAGATTGCTACTCCTCACCCTTCCCTAGGGTGGGAAAGGAGGTCAGGATTGTGATGATGATGATGATGATGACAAGTATATAAAAGCTGAGATACCCAGTAATCAGAATGAGTGCAAAAATTAGGAAAGGTATATGGAAGAATAATGATGTAAAGGTTAGGAAAACAGCATATCAGAATGTGTATACAATAAAAAGGATGGTTTTAGGAATGGTACAGGATCTGTACAGCCGATGTTTGCAGTAGGACTGGTAAGGTAATTATGGCATCTATGGATCTGAAATAAATTAACGCATGGTGCTTTAGTGAGTTAGCATGCCCCAGCTCAATGTGGCTCACTGGAGGTCAAGGCCAAAAGTTGGCTGGAATTTACTGTTCTTTATGTTACCCCATAGGGCCATCCCATTACTTCCCTACACTGTTTATATTACCTACATAGAACAGATTTTTTATTTATTTATTTTTTAAATAACAGAACAGAGGAAGGAAAAACAAATAAAAAAAAAAAAAATCCATACACCTGATGACAGGCATCCTCCATTCATAAAAAATCCGCAACAGTTGGCCTTGAATAGCTGTAGGCTGAAGTTTGGTGGGAAACAACTCTGGGGAAGTGAGTTCCAAAGAGATGCAGTTCGAGGAATAAAAGATTTCTGATAGACAGAAGATCTGCAATATGGCAGTGTGACAGTTCAGTAATGGTTGTTACCAGAGGCATGGAGAGGAGGCACAATGGATACAACTCTGTCTGAGCATTTGCCAAAAAGGATATATAAAATAATGCAAGGGAGGTAACATTTCTTCTTACCTGCAGGGGAGGTAGTTTATTTTGTAACAGCAGGGTTATTAATAATTCTAACAGCTTTGTTCTGAATTTTGTCTAGTTGTTTTAGTGCAGCCTCTCCACATCCATTCCACAAGGATGAGCAATAATCTAGCTGAGAGTGCACATGACTCTTATAAATTATAGTTAACTGCTGGTCAGTGAAGAAGCTACGAACTCTGTACAATAATTGAATTAGAAACCTAGTGATCTGCAAAAGATATGGTGTGGTCATAAAGTGAGAATGGATGTTGAAAGATGTGAATGAGTTTGAGGGTGAGAAGTGTGGTAAAGTAAGGTGCAGAAATTGCAAAGGCTACTGACAGGGGAACAAGTTGTATGGGTAAAGTATGTATGGAGAAGCATATAACAAGCTGAAGCACCCCTTTTTAGAACCCTTTGGTTGTGTAATTCCATTTCTGGCTGATTCTTGGCAGTGTTAGATATTAAAAGAACACTAACATCATCTGGAGGTGGTAGCGTATACCCACATGTCACTGTCAAAAGCTTTTTTGTTTTCTGCATTAGTGTACCTACAGTGCTCGTCAGAAGTATTCAGCGTTGTCCGCCGGGCGCGCAATACTTAGGCCCAAAAAGAATCACCCATTTTGGGGGGTAAGAATTGAGCCACAAGTTTGAGCTCCGAGCATGACGTCACGGTAGCCTGAGGCCTTCTGATGCGCTGGTTGGTTCCCGCCTCAGTCGCCCATGGGCTGCCTGAGAGAGAGGAACTCCGCCGAGTGTCCCTCTCAAATTGCGCCATTTTTTACCGAGTGTCCCGCAGTGTTTTGGCCTTCAAAACTTTGTTATGGCACCTACCCGTGAACTATCGAGTGAAATCATATCCCAGATCATTGCTCTAAAGGAGGCAGGCCACCAGACAAAGGAAATTAGTGAATTGGTTGGTGTGGCACGATCGACAGTGCGTCGTTGGTGTGCGCGGTTTCGGGAGGAAAACAGTGGTGAAGTTTCCACAAAGAAACCGAGGTCTGGTAGGCCTAGGAAAACTTCCCCAAGGTCTGTTAATGTTTTAAAACGTGCAGTGGAGTTTAATCCTCGTGTGAGTGCAAGGAAAATTAAGGAGAGCAACCCAGAAGTGTTTGGTGAGGTGTCAGTGAGAACAGTGTCTCGTAGGGTGCATGAGCTTGGTTACACAAGTCACAGGCCTGTGAAAAAGCCTCTTCTCTCTAGCAGCCAGAGAATTCGTAGGCTTGCCTTTGCTAATAAATATCTAAATTGGGGTGAGGAGCAATGGTTGTCAGTGTTGTGGTCTGATGAGGCAACGTTTAGTGTTACCTGTAACAGAGGAGCATGCAAAGGTAATGACCCACTTGACCCACGGTATGTAGAAAGCACAGTTAAACATCCTGATTCACTCATGGTATGGGGTTGTTTTTCAGGGAAGGGTTTGGGGAAGCTTGTTGTACTTCCCAAGAACCTCAGAGTGAATCAGGATGTTTACCTGGAGCTTCTGTGTGATCATTTACCAGACTCCTTCGAGCTAACAGGTGCACGAGTGTTTCAGCAGGACGGTGCACCTGCTCACAAGGCCAGATCGGTCACCAATTGGCTTCGTGACTGCGAGGTATCATTCATGACAGACTGGCCAGGAAATAGCCCAGACCTCAACCCGATTGAAAACCTCTGGTACCTCTTAAAGAAGAGTCTCCAAGGGAAGGACGTGAGCTCTTTGCCTAAGCTGGAAGCCGCCATTCGTGACTCCTGGGACAAAATACCCCTCCAGCACCTCAGGAGCCTCGCCCTTTCACTTCCAAGACGTCTCAGGTCCGTGAAGAAACGTAAAAAGGCTACCCTACGAAGCACTAAAGGTAAATAAAATGCATTATTTATATGTTTTTTCAATGTTGAAAGGTTTGTTTCTCAGGAGGGACGCAGGGCGCCCCATACTTCTGACGAGCACTGTACATGTTGCAATTAGAGTTAACTTGGTAGTTAACTGAAATACCAGTACACTCTGGCAGGTGTATATAAACCTCACCTATAGATGTACAGTTTATGCTCACCCAAAAATTCCTTGGGGAAAACTAGCCAAGAAAATATATCCTTCATGTGGCTCGGAAGGCAGCCGGTTATGGAGATGGCTGTGCATGAGGCTGACAGAGCGAAAATATTATGTAAAGCAATATATATATACTGTATTAGTAACACAACCAAAGAATCATTAAAAATATTTCGTATAGAAGACGGGATCATTACTGAGATGTCAGCAAGATTCTGTTCATTGTTTAGTGTGGTGGTTGGATCATACCCTCAGTCTCTGGTCAAAGTTCATCTGAAGCACTTCCAGTACACTGACTGGTCGCCCCAGCTCCATCACTGCTGCCACTGCCCCAACAGCTGGTGGTCCCGCTGAATATGGCACATTTGGGACACATTCCCCATACACCTGCACAAACAAATACACTACTAAGAGTCCACCAGAGACAAAGATTGAAGACTTCAAGCTTACCCCAGCAACAGTATGGATAATAATGAATTCAGTATTAATATTCTACTTGGTTACTATGCTTAATATGGTAAGCATATACAGGAATCCCCAGTTTATCCATCATAATTCAGCCAAGGCCTTGTTGGACAATGCATTTTTTCTAATACTGCTGTACAAGCCTCCCAATCTCTCTACAGGAGGCATAAACCCTAAAACCATATACAGGTCTCTGTATCAATATACAAAGCCCGTCTTGATACCAGTTTTTAGATGGACATCTTTGCATATTCATTATATAATTACACAAACATTCATATGTTATGTTAACATGATTTTAATTATTAAAAATACATTTTTTAAAATATGTATTCCCCATAGGCTTGTCTCACCAGCAGTGAGTCCTTGTTTAATTACAGACACTAAGAATACTGTTATTTATTAAAAAAGACAATGAGATGCAGATATGGAAATGAGCAGATTCGAAAGCAGGCAACTAGCTACAGAAATTCCTTAACACAAAGGAAACAGATTGGCGGCAACTTCATGCATATTTATATAAATACAGTAGTTTATTATTTTCCACATGAACTACATGCGTGCACACAACACAAAGACATGCAACATAAGCCACTGCAAAAGCTCTGGTACAGCAGCAAAGGCCATTAAATCCATGACGAACTTAACGCACACCAACACCACGCAAATTACTCTCAGTGACTGTGGTGGAGTACACAGCAACCTATGTTTTGATGGCCATCGTTAGTAGAGCTGGGGTGTTGCAGGCAGTGGTGGGCGTTTTCAATAATTTCAGGTTCCATGCACAATGTCAGTTAATGCAATAAAAAATAGATATTGCTTTAGTCCAGCCAGCATTTTGCTTTGTTGGATACTGATGTATGTCGGGTAACGCAGAGTCGAATAAACAGGGGATTACTACGATATCAAATGCAGTACACTGGAAACAGCAAGGCAATCACAACTATGTTGTCTGTAATAATTAAAATACTTTGTACCATACTGGTACTTTGTGTATAAAAACAGAATACTGTACAGGTACAGTATAAGTTTTTATGGAGTACTTCGCTCTTCCACTTGTGATAGCCAATAAGGTAAAGATATAATGTGCTGACACATATCTACACAATGAATCAAGTACTTGCTTACAAAATAGTTCTTAATCATAGCTGATGAGGAAGTCTATCTATCTATCTATAGCCCGACACCCTAATCCCGCAAAGGGTGGCCGCAGACAAAGCGCCTCAAAGTCGCTCTGTCACCCACCATTTGATTACCCTCCCCCCAACTCACCCCCCCTCCCTCATATACCTCTCAAGTCCATCCCTCCACCTCATCCTCGGTCTACCCCTCCCTCTCCCTCCCTCCACCTCACCTACATACACCCACTTAGTCAGTCTTTCATTCTCTATTCTCTCCACATGTCCAAACCACCTCAGTGTATTTCTCCTAATCTTCTCAACCACATCCACATGTCCAAACCACCTCAGTGTATTTCTCCTAATCTTCTCAACCACATCCACATCCACCCCACAATGTTCCTTCACTTCTTCATTCGTCAACCTGTCCCTCCATGCCACTCCACATGCTCCTCTCAAGTAACTCA
Source organism: Coenobita brevimanus (assembly GCF_032717465.1). Lineage (NCBI taxonomy): Eukaryota > Metazoa > Arthropoda > Malacostraca > Decapoda > Coenobitidae > Coenobita > Coenobita brevimanus. The sequence continues at coordinate 20,929,046 of NC_137042.1, forward strand.
TTTCCACTGCTCTCACTTTTGACTTGTTCCCCTCTTGCAAGGTCCACGCCTTGCTTCCATACGTCAGGGTAGGGATCACAATACTATCATGCAGTGACTTCTTAACTTCCATACTCACCTCCCTATTTCTCATCACTGCTTTCAGTGAACCAACAACCTTCCTTCTCTGCTGTACCCTTTCACGCACTCCATCCCCCAAAGTTCCATCTTTACTCATCACACTACCCAAGTACTTGAATGCACTCACACTCTCCATATCCTCACCATCCAACCTCACTGTACATTCTGTGACTTCATTCCTCTCAAACACTGTAACTTTACTTTTGTTTACCTTAACTTTCAGCTTCCTCCTCCTACACAGTGTCCCAAATTCATTCACCAAACCTTGCAACTCCCACTCATCTTCACTCAACAATACTGTATCATCAGCAAACAGCAACACCGGAATCTTCCAAATCCCACCCTCATTCATTAGAGCCACCCCCACATCAACTGCCCTACCCTGCACCTCCTTTACAACCCCATCCATGTATATATTAAACAGCCATGGAGACATCACACAACCCTGTTTCAGTCCCACACTGAGATCAAAGAACTCACTCAGCTCACCATCCACTCGCACTGTAGCCCTAGCTCCTTCGTACATACTCTTCACAGCATTCAACAAAAATTACCTCTTAACATTATTCTATACCGTACCTGTACAGTATTAGCTTATACAGTAGTTACAGTATATACTTTATAAATTGGGAACAAAAATCTGAGTCCAAGGTATATAATGAGAGGCAACAAGGTATCTGGCAGTACTGTACATAGCAACTTTTTAGTATCCACTTGTTTTTAACAGTAGTACTGTAGTAGTATAGTTGTTGTTGTTGAGTATTGCTTGTCTGGCCATGCAGAACCATCAACTGCGGGCATGCTACCACCCCTCCAGGACTGCCCCATGCAGTGAACCAATGCTGTCTTGTACCAGACACTACGTTAACACAATAAGGCTCAGGGAAGAATGCAGAGTTTTGGTTTCCAGATGGATATCACTTTTGCATCCCTCCACACAGTTAACAAGGGCACCATAGCAGGCTCCACATCATCCCATTAACTGGTTATATGGTTACCATCCAGTTTTGTCAATGGCTTCCTGGGTTACAAGAAACCATTAGGCCTGTCAATAAGTGTAGAGCCGCCTGATGTGGAAAGCACACCAATAAAAATTGAAAGGAAGAATGTAAAAAATAGGAAGAGAGGAAGGCAGACATAGAAAAAGAATGATGAATTTGAAGGAAGAATTAGGCAGCACTGTATCAAATGAGTGGATGATGATCACCACCATCTACCATGAACACAGGGACCCGTCTGTATAATGGCTATTAATTACTGCCAGCTACCAAGCCACCTCTCTACACTTACCTAGACTAGGTATATTATTTGCCAGTTGTATGTCTGACAGCTAGTCTATTAGGTTACTGTACCTGCCTTACACAAACTGTCTGAGATCCATGCAGTAGTGTACCTTAGGGGGGGTGGGGGGGGGAGGCTGTTTGAAACTGCCCCCCGGGCCCCCAGCTGAGGGGGGGCCCCTGAAATCCTTAAAAATTTATACGCTTTTTTATTAATATTTAAAAATATATATATATATTTATCATCCTGACAATCCCGGCTGAGATATTAGATAAGTTTTGAGAATTAGGGGGGCTAGGTTCTTTGCGGGCCCCCCCTCAGCTCCCCGGGCTCCCAAATCTCTAGGTATGCCCATGGATGCATGGTCACCTTGATCACATTGGGGTGAGCCAGCGCTCGCAGCATCTGTATTTCTTTGACGATCTTGTCAACACACTGCTGGTAGCAAACACTAGGAGGATCAGAGCACTCAGTCATATCATGGCCAGTAGTATGGACCATCTTCACTGCAATCCCCAAGCCACCATACTCACTTCTGTATGGTACCATGTACATAGATACACTAGTATTAATACATTAAAGTGTAAATTTTCAGAATTACACCTAACACAAAGAAACTAAAATGCTCATTACTGAACTTAAGAAAATATAAGCACTTTTTCTTCCGTAAACACCCATTGCAAATGCTTTTTTACATGTCTAGTAAATAACAAGGTGGAGGGGGGGAGGAGATTCTCCAGCCTCTACACCCATATTTTTGTATTTACTTTATGTTAAAATGAACTAACCTGGCCTAGCCTAAGCTAACCTGATTTTAATGTACATATGATAACAGACAGAGTTATGGGCTGAAAACCTCCCTCCAACCTTGTTTACTAAGTACTAAAAAGTGCATTTGCAATGGATGAGTACAGAACAGAAACTGCTTTGAAACAGCATAAACTAAAGGGTGAACATGTTAATTATACTCCAATAGTTGGGTATAATTCCAACATAATACTAATTAAAGAACCTTAAGTGTATGACCAAGTAACATCATGTCAACAAAGAAAAACTTACTTCTTATGTACTGCAAATGCAGCTATAGCCCTTTACTGGTACATAGCTACAGTATATAACAACATGCACTGGTGAACACCTCTGCGCTCTGTTTTCATGATGAACACTTCAGATTCAAAACTACAAAGCCTTACCAAAAACAAAGCATCTACTTTTAAAATACAGTCTAGACAGCCAAAGAAAATGCTGGTAAAATCCAGATGGTAATACTGGCCATGAGGCACTGATTTCTGTGTTTTATAACTTTTAAAGAAAACCCAAAGTCATCAAGCATCCCTCAAGTTAACACTCCTTTTTCTGTGCAACAAAATACCGAATCTTCATTTACCAAGTCAGCACTTTTAACCGGATATTATAATTTTTATCATCATATTTGTTCATACACAACTAATTATCTGAAATATGGCCAAAAAATTCTGCTTAATATAACTATTAACAGAGTACAGTAATCCCTGTACTATCCGGACGCCCACTTTCCGGACACCCCACTTACCGGACATTGTGGACCTGGACCGTCAGATCCCAAAAATGGCCAAAAAAAGATTTTTTCCCCTCCCGTAATTTGAAATTGCCGCGCAGCGCCGAACAGCTGTTTACACCATGACCCCTTCACCCCTTCCTTCCTCCCCCCTCCCCTGTCAGGGTCGCCATTTGGTATTTTTCATTACCAAATGTGGGCCAATTTGGTAATGAAAAATTCGTTTGGTAATGAATCAGAATAATGCATTACCAAATGGATTTTTCACATGTATGAGGATACAAAGGATGGAGATGGTGGATTATCTGCTCTCTCTGATTAATTTGCTAGCCTACATAGCATGAAACTCAACATGCTGTTAATTATTAGGAGAGTGATTACATGTATTTCCACTTGTATATATAATTAGTGAAGAACAAATGCTAGCTTTACCAATTTGGTTATGAAAAGTTAAATTTGGTAATGAAAATTGAGGAGTTTGGTAATGTGGCCGTTGCGATCTGGCAACTCTGTTTCCCCGTCACCAACACTCCAACAGTTATTGCTTAACTTCGATCGCGAGTGGATGCTTATCGCAGTGGATGCCACACATGCTGTTTTTTTTTGTGAATAAACAGTGAATAAACTGCAGTACCTCACCAGTAGACCACACGGGAATTTACAGTGTTGTGCAGTGTTAAGAAATTAGAATTTAGAGTGCAAAGGATTAGCTGTGGAGTGCAAACTGGCGGTTGAAACTGGCATGGTGCAATTAACAATGTGCAGTGTTAAACAATTATAACTCACAGTGCAAACAATTACTGTTAGTGCAGCACAACACTGGATTACTGTACGTGCTTCAAGAGCATTTTCACCACTGCCAAAGCCTTAAGAAGGCGGCCACAGACATGCTGTAACTACCCTGGATGAGGTACAGTCACTTCTAATTGCTCATTCTTTGGTTCCTTTTCATTTATTTCATGCTTTATGTCCATTATTGGTGTGAATATGGTCTTAAATAGGTTTAACCCCTTAACCGCGGGTGTCATTCCAGAATGACGGCGACAAAACTGGACCAAACCGCGGGTGGCATTCTGGAATGATCGTGAATATTTTGAACACCGCGCGTTTTCCCGGCGCACAAATATTCTCACGCAAGAGTAGCTGTCGAGTTCTTTCACGCCAGCCATCCCACACCTCCCTCCTCCAACCCCGAGGGGACCCCCCCCACCCCTGCCCTGACCCGCTTCAGTCAGTATCTGTCCAGCTCTGTGCGTGATAATGGCGCTCCGTCCCGACTCATCGTCGCTCGCTTCCTCCTCTACAATGTTTAGTGCTAGTGTTCCCTCTACCTCTACACCGGTAAAGGAACTGCCGACGGCGAGGCAGAAGGGGTTGAGCACTCCTGAAATTAGAACTGAGCTGGACAAAACAGTAAGTACTACTCTTGATTGTGGCAGTGAAAGTGACACACTCACAGCAAGCAGTGATGATTTGGCAGTGATTGGTGGTGAACCATTTTCCATTGATAGTGACAGTGATGAAAGTGATCGTGTTGATTCCCCCCCACCACCCCCAACTTACTCTGGGAAAGGAAAGGCTCCTATGGGCAAATCTGGTATTGCATGTGGGAAGGGAGTGAAGCGCAGGCTCACGTCTCCCACACCAGGCCCTAGTACGCATTTCCCATCAATTTCCCGTTCCCCTAGCCCAATTGCCCTCACATCATCATCATCATCATCTGTCGTGCCCTCTCCTCAGTCTACATCATCTGAGGAGTACGAATTACCAAAGCCTGCAAAAGCGAGGGAAGGCAGGCCGTGCAGGCCGTGCAGGCAGGCCTAGAACAAAGGGGATGCGTGGCAGTTGGAGGGCAAAGCTGGGCGATAAGCGAGGCGATAAGCGAGGTGGATAAGCGGGGTAGAAAGGGTCAAGTTTCACCACGCACCAGGTCAGAAACCCCCCCGCCTGGCCCCCGCTCAGTTCCCTCACCCGCGCCACCCCCCCACTCTCCGCCCCCGCACTCACCCCCCTCCCCGTTGCCTCCTGCCTCACCCACCTCCCGCTTGCCTCCTGCCTCCCCTCCTGCCTCACCCATTGCCTCTACATCAGCTCCTTCTCACGGGGAAAGCTTGAGTGAAATGCAACCTGCCCCTGCCACTGAACCACGCACAGGGCAAGTTGATGCATTTGTTTTGGACTGACGGTGGAGATTTCCAGCCACACAATCCACCGTTTGATATGACAAATGCTGGAATACAGCCTGCCTTCCCATGCAACGCAGGTGATGAGTTTGTTGATTACTTCCTGGCCTTCCTTGATGATGAAATTGTGCAGCATGTCAGCGATGAGACCAATAGGTATGCAACTCAGTGTGCAGCACAAGGGCTGGGACCTATTGGCTCGCCAAAGCAAGTGTCATGGTTGCCTGTCGGGATCAGAGAGCTGTATGTTTTTTGCACTCATGTTTTTGATGGCCCATATAAAGAGACATGAGTTGGAGGAGTACTGGCTCGTGGATGACATAACTACTATCCCCATATTCGGGAAGTATATGTCACGGGATCGGTTCCGACAGCTGCTTGGATACCTGCACTTCGCTGATAATGACAACCCGTCCCAAACTGACCCTTTGTGGAAAGTGAGGGATTTCCTCAACAAGATTAGGGATCGATTTATGCGATTTTTCAGGCCTATGCAGAAAGTCGTCATAGACGAGTCCCTGGTATTGTTCAGAGGACGTCTCAAATTCAGGCAGTACATCCCCAGCAAACGCCACTGCTTTGGGATAAAGTTCTTTGTGCTGTGTGACTGTGAGACGGGGTATATAATGGATTTTGTCATTTACTCGGCTAGCACAATGGATGTGAACAGGAAAGACCCCCTTGGCTTCTCTGGCTCCGTTGTAAAAGTGCTGATGGAGAGGTATTTTGGTGGTAATCATGTGCTGTACACAGACAATTATTACACAGCACCGAATACCTTGCTGAACACGGCATTGGCACTGTTGGCACTGTACGGAGCTATAGGAAAGAGTGGCCTAGTTTCCCCGAAGCATCATCATCATCCAGGGGAGATGTTCACCTGAAGAAGTCAGAAAAGCTTCTTGCGATCAGGTGGCATGACAAGAAGGTTGTCAATATGATCAGCACCATCCACAAGGGGGAAATGAAGAGAACTGGGAAGGTCAGCTACAGGACGGGAGAGCCAATCATGAAGCCTGATGCCGTCATTGATTATAATGTAAATATGAGACTCGTTGATAAGTCTGATATGATGATTGGCGAAATAGACTGTCTCAGGAGAAACACCCGATGGTACAGGAAGGCTTGCCTGCACATGCTCGATATGTGCATGCTCAATGCCTTCATTCTTTACAAGACACAAGTCGGGGGCATAAGGCAACCATCACTGAGACAGTTTTCCAAGACTGTCGTTCAGCAGCTACTTGAACGATTTGGTCAGGTGACGGCATTGATCCCGAGGCGACACTCTGACACACAACCTGACCGTCTTGAGTGCCGCAATTACATGAGCCGGCACCAGCTTGTGAAATTGCCTCCTAAAGCAGGCGGCAGGTTGTCACAGGGCCGCTGCAGAGTATGTTCAACCACCACACGAAGGCCTACGACGAGAAAATGAGCACACACCAGTGCCTTGAATGCCAAGTCGCTCTATGTGTAACTCCGTGCTTTGCCGAGTACCACTCTCTGAGTAAATACTGAAAGTGACAGTGATATATAGTGATGCGACAGTGACGTGCTTTGCCAATAATTGTATAATGGATAATGTAGTAATAAGGGATATTTTGCCTAGAAAATAAAGGAAATATTGGCCAGTATAATAAGTGATATTGTAATAAGAGAATCTGCGGCACTTGTGGAATTCTGCGGCACTTATGTAACTCTGTGATGCGCCAGTGACGCAATATAGTAATAAGTGCATTGTAAATATAATGTACATTGCCCATATTATATGTAAAATAATATTAGAAGTTAGAAATAATGAAAAGATCGCAGGAAACGTCAGTGAGCGGGTGCCGCCGCAGTGAAGTGAGGCGCAGCCGCAGTGAAGAGCGGGCGCAGCAGCAGGGAAGTGCCTTTTACCTACCTCAGTGAACACAGAGTGGGTGTTTATCGTATGTACAGTGTTCATATATGTTTATATTACTATTATGAGAGAGTGGTTGGCATTTGGTACTGGTGTGTGGGGCGTAAAATAGTTATTTCACACCCCTCACTTCTAACGGCTCTCCCCGTCCTGTGAAAGTCAACGAAGTCATGAAACCTACATCAATGGAAAGCTGAAGGTTTGTACTTTCTAATGGTACCTTATTTTTTTCTCTAGCTTTATTCTGTGCAGAGTTATTAAGGTTTAAAGGTTTGTTTACATTTGGCTGAAACCCCCGCGGGAGAGGACAGTCAGACCAAAACAATACCCGCGGTTAAGGGGTTAAATAGGTGCTATGCATGTCCAGTTGGGAGTTATTTTTACGTGGCTTTCAAAGTTAGGCTGGGTTAGGGTCCTTAAGTACCAGTCCAGCAGGCAGGTGCCCAATTTCCGGACATGCCTTTGGTTCTATTACGCCGGATAGTGGAGGGATTACTGCATCAAGTTTTAGAGCTAAAATGTGCTGAAGTCAGAAGATTCAGTACAGTACTGTACCGCATTTCCCTTTCAGATCATCAACACGCCTTAACGGTCTTCTGTTTTGCATAAATAGTGAATTAAAGTACAAATAAATGTATTTGCATTGTAAATCAATAGTTATACAAAACAAAAGTCTGTCAAGGTGAATTATCAAGTTAGAGGTGAAGAACTTCCAATAACTTTTGCAATGTTTCATCCTGCATCCTAATTTTTTTTTAATAGTCATATTAAACAGAAATTTGTTACCAGATTTCAGATAATTAGTGTGTATGAACCTACAGTATATGATGCTAAAAATTAAAATATTTTCTGATTAAAAGTGCTGATTCAGTAAATGACCAATGATTCGGTATTTCGCTGCACCCCTGCATTTTTACGGTCATTTCCTCAGATCATGCCTCAAGGTACAACTTCTGCCGTACAGCATCAGCCAATCATTTAGATGCAGAACCTGTTAACAATATCACTGTACATAACACATAATTTTTTGGCCAATCAACAACTATGGAATAAATAATTAGGATTAACTACAGATGTCCGTCCTTAATCCTTTAACAGATTATGGTATTATAAACTTTAGTTGGAAATAGCTTCTCACTGTAACTCTAATCTTCTGCCAAGAAACTTACAGTATATAAATTGCCCCTAGCAGTAAAATCCATTTGAGAAGAATACTACTGCACCTTTTTTATTTTTACCAATTAGTGAGGAGAAATAAAACTCTTGAAAATCAGGAAAAAAAAATTGTGTTTTGCATGATGTGAACTAATTTACGACAAAATATAAATCCCACCTGTACACAATTTTTGTCCATCCTGAGCCAATGACTGTGAAGTTACTGAAAGATGGCAGATCAGCACAACTCAGGCTCCGGCCACTTGATATATCCCATGCTAGAAAAAGCATAAGTAATATTATCTAGATATAAGAGCTTCTGTACATGATTATACAGAAAGTTTAAAAGGCATAAGTTATTCTTATTATTTCTTACACCTATACAACTAAACACAGATTCAACTACAAATCATCTCATGCATATTTGATTCTTTATTGTGGTAGGTGGTGGCAACCATCATCCACTCACTTGATGTAGTGCCACCTACGGTACTTCTTCCTTAGCCTTTGTCATTCATTTTCTGTGCCTTCTCTCCTCTCTTCCTGTTTCTCCCATCTTTCCTGTCACTTCTCATTGCTTTTCTTTGCTTTACAGGTGGCTTTACATTGAGTGACAAGCCAAATGGTTTCCTGTAAGCCAAGAAACCATTTACAATGCTGGGTGGTAACCATATAACCAAACTATACGTATACGTGCTCCCTACGTGTCAACAAGTGGGTTGGTGGAAGGTTAGTGCCCCTCCCTGTAAAACAAATAACTCAGAGTCAAATGGCCACCCCTTACAGGATTATGGCGTCTGGCAATTGATAGATAGATACAGTAGATCTTGTAAACTTATTTTTTTCTAAAATTCCCTGTCACCAGTTTTACCTTCCTGTTTTGTGGAACAAAATGGAGGTAATTTTAGGAATTACATGTAAGCCAAGAAACCATTTATAACGCTGGATGGTAACCATATAACTAAACCATACGTGCTTCCTACGTGTCAACAAGTGGGTGGGTGGAGGGTTTGTGCCCCTCCCCGTAAAACAAATAACTCAAAGTCAAATGGCCACCCCTTACAGGATTATGGCATCTGGCAATAGACAGATAGACACCCAACTAACTAACACTGAAATTAATAAGCCCAGTGCTGAATTTAAGCAATTCTAAGCACTTTCTCTTATACAGTATAAGCATTCATCGCAAATGCTTTTCTTCATACTTAAGAAAAGGAGATGGGGAGGGGGTCTCTAACTCCTACCTCCATCTTTCATTGCATCTAACCTAACTTAATTTAGTCTGGACATAGATTCAATAACGGATGGAGAACTAAATTTAATACAGTTTGGATGCAGACTCAATAACAGACAGAGCTACGAGCTGAACAACCCCCACTCCCACTCCTTAACTATCTATCTATCTATTGCCAGACGCCTCAATCCCGTTTGGGGTGGCCACAAACAAATCGCCTCCAAGTCGCCCTGTCCCCCGCCATTTCACTGCCCTGCTCCCAACTCACACCCCCCTCTCTCATATACCTCTCCACCCCATCCCTCCATCTCATCCTCGGCCTCCCCCTCCCTCTTCCCCCCTCCACCTCACTCACATACACTCTCTTCGTCAGTCTCTCACCCTCCATCCTCTCCACATGGCCAAACCACCTCAGTGTGTTCCTCATAACGCTTCCTATCACATCCACATCCACACCACAACGCTCCTTTATATCCTCATTCGTCAGCCTGTCTCTCCACGTGACTCCACAGGCTCCTCTTAAATAACTCATTTCCACTGCTCTCACTCTTGACTTGTGTCCTTCCAACAATGTCCAAGCTTCACTTCCGTACGTTAGAGTTGGTATCACAATACTGTCATGTAGTAACTTTTTCACTTCCATGCTCACTTCCCTGTTTCTTATCACTGCTTTCAAGGAACCAGCAACCTTTCTTCCCTGCTGTACCCTTTCAAGCACTTCACTACTTGGTATTAAAAAGTGCATTTGCAACAGATGTATACAGAAGAAAAATTGATTAAAATTGCATATACTAAATGATAAACACATTGACTGCATCCTCGGTTAGTTGGGTGTAATTCCGAAATAATATTCAAAATGCAAGACAATATTTTCAAAAATTATAGTGTTGTCATTCAAAACCCAAGTGAGTCATATGGTATTATTTTATTAAAAAAAAAAAAAAAAAAAAAGGATAATTGTACAAAAGCACACTGACCCAAACCTCATGGTGATAGGATAACTGAGAGGCCCACACCCTTCTGGTAAACTACTAATCCTAGTTTTCCAGGTTGCTTATGGAGTCTGTACCTCGTTCAGCGACCTGGGGACGCAGTGGTGAAGATGGGCTGGTAGACCATGGGCCACAAAGAAACACCACCACCAGACACAAGTTCCCGACTAGACACAGACACAGGTACAGAGTCACGTACACACTTAATCTCCAGCTTCTCATCTCCGAAATACTTGAGCAGCCAGACGCTGCAGAGTGCAGACCTCAAATTTGTAAGCTCTCTTGGTTCATTTACTTTGAAAATTTTGCTCATTGTCATTGGAAGCTGACCCAACAACTATACTGTACACACAGTTCAATACGTAAATCAGCTTCACCTCTTGCATTTAGGGTTTAACATGTACAGCAACAAGTAAGCGGAATCATTAGGATGTAAACAAAACGGGCTACGAACTCAGTATATCATCAACATTTTTCACTTTTTTCGCAGATTATTTAATGCTGCTTATTAAAGAAAATATTCATAACATATCAACAGATAAGTACTATTGCGATTTTCTCTCATCTGTAAATTTGGGTAATCGTAGCCGCGAGTGTCGAGGACCGGCAGGCACGGCCAAGCACGGCGGTTTATGATGCTTTTTGACGATAGTGGTTGGCCTCAGCCCTCAGTCACCTCAGTCCCCAGTCTCAGGAGCGAGGTTGTGAAGTATGATTCATAACCAGAGACCGTGGAACTGCTGTTTTGCATATATAAGCTTACGCTTGTTCCTTACATGAAGTTTTGAAAATCTACATTGTCCCACTCTTTAGCCTATAGTTAAGTCCAATCCCCAGAGGAGGGGGTCCCCAGCATCCCTGCTTGTGGTAAGATGTGATTAAAAAGGGACTTTCTATCTCCAATCTCTCTCTCTCCGTAATGTTCTCTTCTTTTCTGTCCTACCTCTCTTCTTGATATTTTCGTGTTTCATCCGGCCTTTATTTTCCATTTTTTCCCTTCTTGGGTCTCGGTCAAGCTTTGTAACCAACTGACCAATCAAGCCACCTCATCGCCAAACCACTTACACCAAGCTGCCTCATCGCCATATCACTTCAACGCCAAAGCCACTTCTACTCCAAGACCATTTCTATGCCAAGACCACTTCTACGCGAAGACTTTTTTTCGGGGGGCGCGGTAGCACAGTGGTAGCGCGCTGGACTCGTAATCGGGGGATTGCGAGTTCGAGCCTCGCCCGGGCTGCCGCACTGGGAGTGGTAGCTCGCTCCTGTAACCCTAGCGGGGCTATATAGTCCAATACAGGGCTTAGCTTGGGGGAACTCCATTTCTTCCATTTTTCTACGCGAAGACCACTTCAACACCAAAGCCACTTCTACGCCAAAACCATATCAGTTCCAGAGCCACTTCAGCACCAAAGCCACTTCAATGCCAAGACCGTATCAGCACTAAAGCCACCTCAACGCCAAGACGACATCTACATCTTCCTCATGTTTGTTCCATAGTTAGTCATATATCTGCTTTGAATTAGTGCCAAATGGTCTTTGATACCTGGCACTAGGAATCCATTATTCAGTTCAGGTACTGTAAATCTGGAACCGGTTTGATACATGTTTCGAGTGTTCAGGTTTCTCAGGAAGCACCAAACCACACTGCCAAAACCCTCATGCTAATATCCCCACTGACAGTCACACACCACGCAACACAACTTCTGCATCATCATAACCACTACCCTCTCTTAAAGCCCCACCCAGGAAAGTACTCCATCTTTGGCACCCTCACCCTTTCTTCCACACCACCACCATCACCAGCTTCACTCTCACTTCATTACTCTACAAGTCTGGTGAGACTCGTCCTGGGCTCCCAGCGGGTGCTTACAAGACTGAAGGAGACCCGGGAGAGAACTTGGTCCCCAGCTACCCTGGCAGACGATCCTGACAGTTCGTCTTTGGCTCCCTCTCACTCTGTCTTTATCACCATCAGTATCCTGATTATCCTGATATCTCCACCATCACCATTAACCCATCACCAAACCACTACCACTACTACCTCACCATCACCACAGCCACCAGTACCTCTACTGTCAATACTACTCCAAGTTATTTTTATAAGGTAGGTCAGCAAGTAGCGCCTGCAGGTATTTTATGGCCAGCCAAGAAAGCCTACGTGTATATGGTTGGAGGGAGGGGGCTGTAGCCTCCTTCCCTACCTTCCATTCCGAGAAATCTTTAGAAAATAATTTTCAGACATAGTGAAAGGTATGTGGACATTAAGGTCAGTCTTAAGTGGTGACTGTCATTGGCTTATAGGTTATTCCAGCTGCTCAAATAACCTGATTATAATGACAAACTCTAACAAAGGAACCAGATCTACACATCCAGCATATGATATACATTAACCTCCAGGCTTTATTCTGCACATTACTATCCTGTTATTATTAGGCTTAAGGTACTTATCTATTTTCCCAAAATATTTAGTATGGTAAAAGTAGCACCATTATATAAACATTTACCACTGCAGATGAGCAAAAGTTTATGCGCACTATGGTAAATTCCCTCAGTAGTGACCTACACAGCTCTTTTTCTCTCTCGTCGGTTCTGACAGGCAAACAACTTCAGCCTCAGATTAACACGCTTTGATCTTGACCATTTAGGAGACAGTGTATGCAGGCAACACCTCATCGTCAGTTTTCAGCTGTCAATGACAGTTTTTGGCTCTGCCATACAGGATGTAGTCTGCAAGGCCTCAAATTTAAGTGATGGTTAGGATTCATCGCTTACATATGCCACTCAAGGGTTGTGAATGGTTACTCTTAACTTTAATATCTGATGTGAGTAGCCTAGACTCAAAACCCTACCCCCTGATTATGCAATAAAAGCTTGGTTGATGGATGGATAGAATATTGTTGCATAACTTTCACTGCTCTTTTCTATATGTGCAACTGTTTGCATCCACCTCATTCTCTTACGCCTCTTATCCTTCATTACTCTTTATTTCCATATCTCACCATGTTGTTCCTCTAGCGGACTGCTGTTTCTCTGGCAGATTTCTTTGCAACACTGGAAAAAAAAATTTAACACTATGTGTGCGTTCCACATGTTTTCTGAATCCAGTTACCCCCAACTCAGTTGTTTTAATTCTTTTATTCGTTGTCAAGTATACTCCTTATTTTGTGTTCAGCTCTGTGCATAGATTTTTTAGACAGTTCCTTGAGACCCAGCCGTCCTCTTGTGTGCTTCACACACATTTGCCTGTCACCACTTGGGGTCTAATACCCACCGTTCAAGTTAGATAAGTACTGGACTTGTCTTATTCAGGTCTGAAGTGATGGTATGAACGGGGGTGCTTTTATGACATTGGTGTGTGTGTGTTCTTACCTAATTGTATCTTTACAGGAATGAGTCAAGCTCGTACTGTCCCGTGTCTTAAACCATATTTATCGTACATATCCTTAAATTTGTGAATTGTTTTGGCACACACTATTTCATTCGGTAGTGCATTCCATTGATCAATTGCTCTGTTTGGGAAACTGAATTTCCTTACGTCTTTATCACCTCTCTTCTTATGCAGTTTTTTGCAGTGTCCTCTTGCTGATGCTTCTCCATATGTTAAGTAATCATTTATGTCTATTTTCTCCTTTCCTGATACGCACTTATATAGCATTATCATGTCACCTCTTTTCCTTCTCTCCTGTAGTGTTGGTAGATTCAGTTTATTTAGTCATTCTTCGCAGCTTAGGTCACTTAAGCTTGGTATCCATCTTGTAGCGGCCCTTTGAACTTTTTCAATCTTGTCTATATGCTTTTTGAGATGAGGACTCCAGACTACTGATGTGTATTCCAGGGTTGGTCTAATGAATGATGTTATTATCCTTCTTAGCATGTCTTCATTTATGTATGTGAATGCTATTCTCATATTTGCAAGCAGTGTATACATGTTCCGTACCTTTTCGCTGATGTGGTCAGCCGGAGATAGTCTGTTATTGATAATCACACCTAGGTCTTTCTCTCTTTCTGATGTGTATAGGGTTTTATTTCCTAACTTATAATCCCAATCAGGTCTTTTTCCACTTTTACCAAACTTGATTACATGACACTTGTCCACATTGAATTCCATTTGCCATGTACTACTCCATTCATGAAGTTTATTTAATTCTTCTTGTAGCTCCCTACAAGAGTCTGTGCTAGTAATTCTCCTTTGTATTTTTGCATCATCTGCAAACATATTCAGATAGCTCTCATTTCCAGTGTTACTGTTTATATCATTTATATACACTAAAAACATGATTGGTGCCAGCACCGAACCCTATGGTACTCCACTAGTCACTTCTTTCCATGATGAGTAGTTTCCTCTTAGTACTGTCCTCATTTCTCTTTTTATGAGAAAGTCTTGCATCCAACAAAACAGTTTGCCTCGAATTCCTCCTTGTTGGTACAGTTTCCATAAAAGTCTTTGGTGTGGTACTATGTCAAAAGCTTTCTTGAAATCTAAATAGATACTGTCCACCCATCCTTCCCTTTCCTGTATTGTGTTTGTTACTCTGTCACAGTAGCTCAACAGATTAGTAACACATGATTTTCCTTTTCTGAAACCAAACTGTCTTTCTGTTATCATACTGTGTGTGTGTGTGTGTGTGTGTGAGAGAGAGAGAGAGAGAGAGAGAGAGAGAGAGAGAGAGAGAGAATCTTAATCTCTCCAGATCGTTCAGTAAAGAGTGTAACTGTGAGAGAATGAGCATATATATATTAGATTTATTTACAACTCAACTTTGGGGCATGAGTAGACACGTACAGTACATACCTAAAGTATTATAAACTGTTAGATAAGTGGACCTCATGCTCATGTACTGTATAGTACGTCAAAGCTGTATGCTGTGCATGTTAGGACATGTCAGGAAAATAATTCACAGCTCAAGAAAGCCATACTCTTGTAAGCCGACGTCCAAGGCATGATTTACAAGGAATTATACCTTTGAGCTTTGGTAAACAGAGTATGGCTCTCTTGATGTGTAAAGTATTTCGTCGGCTTGTCGAAAGTTATATCTGTGTACTACTAGACTTAACAAAGGTTGATGTTATGCCTTACAAGCAACTGGAAAGTTTCCCACGGTTATAATATTAACTCAGTCTAATTTCAGATGTAAACGTATGTCAGTATCTAGTTGCGAGAAGGAGCGAGAGCGAATGAGCATGGCACTGTGCTGACCCCGGCAGCCAAGTCGACCCCGCCTGCAGCTTGGAGCGCCACCTGTCCGCTGAGCCCGCACCTCACATGTCTTCATACTTAACACGCATAACAGGCTTTCACACTCAGCTCCCATTATAGTTCTGAATGTAATGACAACCACTTATCAAGTAGGATATTGTAAATACAGTGTGAGCGGACAGAAGGGCGTGTGAAGAGAGAGGCGGGGAGAGGTGAAGGGAGGAGGGGAGGGGAGAGTCCGGCTGGTGCTGGTGCCTGGTGACGGCAGTGTGTCGGGTGAGGTCGTGAGGAGAGGTTGTGTGGACAGTGGCGCTGTGGAACGTGAACCTGTATTTTCCCACCATCTTCAGTCCTAGCTTGTCCTTGCAGCTCGCTTGACAGGTAGGTGAGCATGCGGGTTGACGGGGATGCCGGAGAGAGAGTGAGGGCGGTGGATGCTACACAGGAAATACAGTAGTGATGGCGCGCTGTGTATTGATTCTCTTCGGAGGTCGAGAGTGAAGCGCGGTATTTCCAGTGTCTAGTGGCTGCTTCTTGCTTTGTATCGTGTTGGCCGGCCCTCGCTCGCCTCACAACGCCTCTTCTGTTTGCCCTCACCCCCCATTTACCGCACACGATAAGGCCAGGGGGTATGGGTGGTCAACAGAAACTCTCCTGATCTTTCCTCGCAATGCGCTCACGGACAGTTGTTACCATGTGAAGAAAAATTCTCTCAAGTTCGCATGTAAGATACGGGCTGTATCGTTTGCCTAAATTGTTCGTGTTGCTTTTAACTGAACATGAAGGAAAAGGGTAGTTTTGTCAGAGTTATCATTATTAGGCTGTACTCCAAAATTTAGGCGAAAATGTGCGTTCATCATTCATAGGCTACCCTGTACTCGTACTGTACAGGTAGGATTCACACCCTGCCCCACCCAGCCATGTTGTACGTCAGTAGCTAGAGCGAAAGAAATAAACGAAGAGGTAGGCATGTCTTATAATCCCTCTGCTACGTAACCATGCAACTAAGCTTACCATACAGTACACCTCAAAACTGTAATCCTAACCACTTGGAGAAAGTTTTCGAGTCTCTTTACAAGCTTATTTGGACTAGCTCAGTATGTTTAGCTTGTGTATGATGGTAGTAGCCAGTATGTTTGGTTATGCATTTTTAACCCTGTAATTCACGTTACAACTGTTACACCACGCAGTTACTGTTACAACTTAGGGATTAAATTTTTTCCGATATGTATTCGGGAAGGAATCAAGAATTTGTGTGCTTGAGTAAGTAATATTGATGTGTAAGAGTATCACGAAACATTCTTACTTAATACTTTTATAGGCTCTCTATTCCCCTGTGATGCAAAACAGATGCAAGGAAGGTAGTTTTTTTTTTGTAATGTACAAAACTGGACAAAGTTTAGTTCCAGAAATGTTTATTTTATTCTTAATGGCCTGATGACTTTTACAGTTTCGTATGCTGCTGTTGAGATTTAGCTACCGGTAGTTTTCGTAAAAGCTAGTGTAAATAAATGGAACAGGCTTAGGCTGTCATCTGTAGAGTAACGATTTCCTCATTTTGTGTGTGTGTGTGTGTGTGTGTGTGTGTGTGTGTGTGTGTGTGTGTGTGTGTGTGTGCGTGCGCGCGCGCTGAATTCCTGAAGTCCTTACGATCATGCTCTTTTTTTTTTTTTTTTTTTTAAATAACAAAGGAGGGTAAGATCTTCCATTTTCCTTTCATTATACTTACTGTATCAACAAATCTTTAGTTATATGATAATTTTCCACTAAAATTTGTCATGGCAGGAAAAGACGAGTGCCGATTCTTCCCGTCTCTTGTTCTTTCCTGCAAATACAATGACTTACGGCAAGGAAGTTGATTGTACTTGCAAATTACATGAGTTACAAGAGTTGATTATTCTTTATGCAGATATGTGGGTTACCAGAAGGAATTGATTTTAAGTTCGTTTGTGAATCGGGCATTGGTTAGGCTCAGTAGAGGAACGAAAGAGGTTAGGGTCGCGCGTCATCAGTGTTTGGGCAACCGTTGTCATGACAACCATTGGCGTCTGCGCATTACGGACAGACTTAAAAAAGATTATATTATTCCTGACGGCAAACTTTGCATATTTAAAAATTCACGAGTAAAATTTTAGTTGGGAGACTAATTGCATCGCTCGAAAACAATGAACAGGCATTTTAAATAAACAGATTTATCTGCAGAGTTGCACGCAGCTTAAAAGGCCCTATGCTCAGCGTGACAGAGATGTTCATAAATGGCACTTAAGTTCAGCTTAAATGCCAGTTAAGTGTAATCTTAGTAGTTGGCACTTAAGTTGGCAAGTAAGTAGTAGGCACTAAAGAAGTTGACACTTAAGTAGTTGGTACTTAAGTTGGCATTTAAGTAGCCTAGTTGGGACGTAAGCTGGCATGTAAGTTGAGACATAAGTTGGGAATTAAGTTAGGGCAAGCTGGGATTTAAGTTAGCACTTAAGTGTCATTGAAGTTAGCATTTAAGTGGCACTTAAGTGCCAACTTACGTGCCAACTTCAGTTCAAGAACTTAAGTCCACTCAACCTAAGTTGGACTAAAGTGCCATTTAATTGCCACTATTTGCAAACTTACGTGCCAGCTTAAGTCCCAACAACAGTCCCAACTTATGTCTCAACTTTAGTCCAGTTTTAGTCTGAACTGCAAACAAGTGCCAACTGAAGTGCCACTTAAATGTCATCTTAAATATAAACTTAAGTCCCACCTTACGTGCCAAATTACGTGCCAACTCAAGTCCTAACTCAAGTCCCAACTTTAGTCCAACAACTTTATTCCAGCAACTTTAGCCCAACTTTAGTCCAACCCAAGTAGGACTAAAGTGCCACTTAAGTATCACTTAAGTGCAACTTACGTGCCAAATTAAGGCCGAACTTAAGTCCTAGGTTTAGTCCAAGAACTTTAGTCCAGTAATTTTAGTCCAACAACTCTAGTCCAACTTAAGCTGGACGAGAGTGCAACTTTCGTTCTATGGCCTCCCATTATGCCTCTCCTGACCTTGACCACCAGTTAGTCCACATTTTCAGATTAAAGTGTCGAATTCAATACTGAAGGAGTTGAGCAGATAATGTTGTTGTTGTTTAAAGATTCCCTGCACCTATAGTGCAGGCCGGGCCATACATTAGCCCGGTCAGTGGGATATGGGCTGGTTAAGAAACAGTAAGGGGGGAGGACAGGACCTGGGGATTGCCCAGCACACACGTCCTGTCTCCTGGCTGGCTGTGTGGTGTATGGAGCAGATAATGAAGAGGTATAAATTATCAGATCCAGTCCTGCGGATTCTTGATGCCTTGGACCCTCCCAGCATCGTGAAAATGACCATCCTTTCTGTCATCCCTCTTCATTTTCCAAACATCGTTCTAGAGGAGGATTTAAATGGACAAGAAATTTATTGGCGTTTGCTTCGCAACACAGACTTGGGAATTAGGAGGATGTATGTGGATGAATGTTTTGGATTAATAAAAACTAAACTGAGAAACAAACACCTCAACATTCAGTGGGGTGCTGCATGCCAAGAAAGCTTTTGCTGATAATACCTGCTATAATTTCAAGATTCTGTCTAGCCATCTCAAGAGGATGAAATCTGCTGAACTGAGGAATTGGATTATTAAACTTTAAGTTTTGTACTGCATTTCCTGTGATTAATATAGTGTTCAAAATGCATAAGATACGTTATAACCACATGTTTTGTAAAATATGGAGCGGTCAGTATTTTAACCACATATTTTGTAAAATATGGAACTGTCAGTACTTTAACCACCTGTTTTATAAAATATGGAGCTGTCTATAGTTTACCGAGCTTAAACATAGTAGCAGAATCCAGGAATATTTCATAGCAAAAAGGGAAATTTAAAGGCATCTAGGGAAATTTGGTAAATTCCACTAGAACTCAGTGTTGACAACACTGCCATTGTGAAAATGGCCGCCACTGAATGTGGGAGGTACTGTTGGCACTGTGTTTATTTTTGTGTATGTGTGGTAAATTTTAGAATCTTTTGAGGAACTGAGTGTAACCCAAGGACTCCTCAATATCCCCTGCTCATGGTATAGTAAGTGCAGATCTTGGAGGCCATTATTTCTTCCGTGGGTGATTAGAAATGTTCATTGAAGCTTTCGTAAGCCTAACCAGTCCTTTTAAATCCATTCATTCTCCTTTAACTCCGTATCTGAATGCCTTTAATTCTCATTCATAAATATTTAACGTCACTCATTTCCGTTTTTTTTTTTTTCCCTATGCCTGTGGAGTTGCTGCATGTCTCTGCTACTGAGTTAATAATTGTATTAGTGAGTTAATGGTTTCACTGATGCATTTTGCTACGGTAGCCGCACATTACTCAAAAGTCCAGTAGGTTTGCTTTCGTCTGACGGAACTGGGCCCCTCCGACAGCTTGACTGCTAAGTCGTGGCTACATGAAATTCGATGAGCCTTGGTCATGGGATAATAGTGAGTGTCCCTGATTACTTGACAAATCACCCTCCCCCACCCCTCTTCCCACCTGAAAACACAGCCATCAGCAGAACTGCAAGGTGTTAAGGATCTTCGTCAGGTGAAAACAAACCCAATATAACCTATTCGTTTTGCTCTCATTTACTCTAGTGCTGACTTATTTATGATTATTTAGTAATCACACCACTTTGCCGCGTTTATGTATTATTTATTTGAATGTTACCAAGCTTTTAATAGCTTTACCCAAGCCTGTTTATCATTAATTCTCGTATTATCAAACCTATTATCTTTTATACTAGTTTTGCTTAACGCTTATACTGAAGCATTGTCATGTTTAGAATCCCATATTCCATTGTGCCAGGATTACTGTACAATACCGTACGCTTTTGACCTTCACTTGACCCAGCGTCGTTTTACACCTTATTTCACGTAGTTCGGTGAAAGATAAATGCAGTACCACGGCTCTGAATCCTTCCCACAGCACTTCGTGGCTAGTATCATATTCAAGTGTTAATCAGCTGCTACAGCTCAGTATTAAAAATGAAGAGATGGCAATAGAAAGGGTACTCTTTGATGAAGATAGCGCAAAGTTAACACAGAATTTTTTCGGGTGATCAAATGAATAAAAATCAGAATTACGTTTCTCATTTCAGTTTTTAAAAAATATATTTTAAACTTAATCCAAGTGGCAATAGAAAGGGTCCTCTTTGATAAAGATGATGCACACTGAAAGTTAACACAAACAGAATTCTTTCGGGTGATCAAATGATTAAAATCAGAATTTCGTTTCTCATTTAATTTTTTTATATATATTTTAAACTTAAGTGAACATTATGGATAATACTGTAGTGTTGAGTGTTAGTCACGTAACAATGACCGGTCATGTGGAACCGCAACTAATTAGCTCCGGATTCGGGTTCGGTTCCTGTAACGGTATGCCGGTTCCGGAGCCGTTTCCGGAACCGGTTACTAAACAGGGGGGACTCAGCTAGGAATATGCAATAAGGGGATACTTTGCACTGCCAAATAATTTCTATCTTAAATTAAGATAAAGTATCTTAAAGTTGAAACCACAGAAAAATGAAGAAAAACAGCAAACAGCATCAGCAGTCCTGCTCAACCTGTGGCTGGAGGGGAACAGTTGTGGCTCAGCCATGTGATGTGTGGAGTCACGAGTGGACTGTGGAGATGAGCAGGATGATTATAATTCACGTATGTTACACGTCTAGAACAGGATAAGGAGGGTAATATCATATATGGTCGACTCTCACTCTACCCATCCATAATTCATTGTCAGCTGATTGGTGTTGATGAGAGAGAGAGAGAGAGAGAGAGAGAGAGAGAGAGAGAGAGAGAGAGAGAGAGAGAGAGAGATTATTTTGGGGTTCTATTTCGAGTTGACGAAGCAATTTTTAGTTTTTAACTTTTTGTAGCTGCTGCTTAATAACGTAAAAAATAAATAATGATAACCGCAAAAGAGCCGCCAAAAATTACCGATTCCCGGTTTCGAGTTCAGCTCCTCTAAAATATGCCGGTTCCAGCAGTTCGGGGTTCAGGTTCAGTTCCACATCACTGACCATGACAACCACTGTGCTGGTTCTAAACAAACATCCGACATTGTGGCCTTTACAATATCGTTTCCTTCTTCTGGGAGGAACGGAATCAATGTGTAACTGCGAAAACCATTGTAAATGTAATCATACAGTATATTAACCCTCTCATATACTAGTGGTGTAATATTAGATATATGAAGTTAAGGCTAGCCTCAAAGAAACTAGCTGTGTCAGAAATGTGTCAGGTTTGGCTGCAAACTTTTTCTTAATATAAACCTTTTCATTATTTAATGGTAATACATAGTTTACCAGTGCTGGCAGAAAAAGTTCCATTATGCAGGGATTTAATTTTAGCATATTTTCTTAATTCGACATAACACTTCAAAGAATCTTAGAAATTGTTATTCAGTTCCACAGTAAAGAGTAGTTTAGTGTCAATAAAAAAAATTGACAAAAAGAATTCCAGGGCGCAGAAAACATACAAACAGGGCATATTTATGATTGAACGAGTAAGATATTGAAATACAGTAAATACCAGAATGTCTCGGGTGCTATGCAAAACTCTTCGTAAAATTGGATGCAGGTTTTATTATACCTTCATAAGTATAATGCAGTATTAATGACAACATTGACTAAAGCAGTCATTCTTCATACTGCAAGCCTGTCACAAAACCTAAGCTAACCAGACCAAATCAGCCTCGCTGACTAATCTATGCTACTGCCGTTGCTAACCTAACCAAATTAGTTTTTGACCTAACAGACTGCCACTAAACTTACATACTGCCACTAGACCTTACCAACACAGACTGCCACTACACCTCACTAACACAGACTGCCACTAGACCTTACTAACACACACTGACACTAGATCTTACTAACAGACTGCCACTAGACCGTACTAAAGCCCTAGTTACACACATTCGACTCAAGGTCCGACCTCTGCACGACTCAAAGGCCATGTCTTAGTTGGCTCCCACACCTCCCGACTGGCCCCAAATCTGCTCTGCTAACGACCGCGTACGACTGCCTCAGTACCGTTCGTGACGTCCTCAAGAATGCGACAAGATCACGAGGCAATCACAGGGCGACAGAGCTGCAAGTCTTCAGATCTGAAATTTAACGAATATTTGTCAGCCACGACCGTGACACGACTGCCCACGAATGCAAGACGACTGCGTGACGCGTTTAGGGAATGCACCCCGACCCCCCCACGACCCCCCACAACTGATCCATGGGGCGGGGCATCACATGTGGACCACCAATGACACCCAACATGGGGTGGGACATCACACTTGAACCACCAATGACGCCCAGCGTGGGGTGGAGTATCACACCTGGACCACCAATGACACCCAGCATGGGGTGGGGCATCACACCTGAACCATCAGTGACACCCAGCGTGGGACGGGGCATCACACCTGGACCACCAGTGACACCCAGCGCATCGCCATGGACCTCTCCTGTGTCTAGTCAGTTGATGAGGGACACACAGTCGTAACTTTCTTTTTTTTTTGTCGGTGACAGCATCACGACATGCAGCGACTGCATCACAACAACTGCATCACGATGCATCTGATTGAGCTAAGACTGCTTCACGACCGACATACAACACTCCCGACTGCGATGCAACTGTGACATGACTTTCGGCAAGTCTTGAGGCGGTCACGATTTTTTAACAAGCGTTAAAAAATCGTGAGACCCGACAAGTCGTCCCAGCGGCTTACGAGCACCCGAAAGAGTCCGGTCTTTGCCAGCGAATCAAGGGACAATCGATGAAAAAATGCGTTACGACCGTGATTCGCGTGGCGGTCGGACCTAAGTCGCTTGTGTGACCAGGGCTTAACAGACTGCCATTAGACCTTACTAACAGAGATTGCCACTAGACCTAACTAACACACACTGCCACTAGACCTTACTAACACACACTTCCACTAGACCCTACTAACACACCTGCCAGTAGACCTAACTAACAATCTGCCACTGGACCTTACTAACACACACTGCCACTAGACCTTACTAACACACACTGCCTCTAGACTTTACTAACACACACTGCCACTAGACCTAACAAACATATACTGCCACTAGACCTTACTAACAGACTGCCACTAGACCTAACTAACACACACTGCCACTAGACCTAACTAACACACGCTGCCACTAGACCTTACCAACACACATTGGCACTAGACCTTACTAACACACACTGCTTCTAGACCTTACTAACACACACTGCCTCTAGACCTTACTAACACACACTGCCACTAGACCTACCTAACACACACCGTCACTAGACCTTACCAACATAATTGGCACTAGACCTTACTAACACAGACTGCCACTAGACCTAACACAGACTGCCGCTAGACCTTACTAACACAGATTACCACTAGACCAAACTGACACAGACAACTACTAGACCTTACGCAGACTGCCATTAGACCTTACTAACAGACTGCCATTAGACCTTACTAATGGAGACTCCCATTAGACCTTTCTAACTCAGACTGCCACTAGACCTAACTAACAGACTGCCACCAGAGCTAACTAACATGACTGCCACTAGGCCTAACTATATCAAATTCTGTCCTGCCCATACATACAATAACTTAGCTTTGTCTGCGAACAAAACCTAGGGGAACCTGTACAGCCTGAAATAAAAGTAGTTAAATGAACCATAAATTGTTTACTGGGCGCACAGTGTATATTCAGCAGTGCTAAATGAACCTTAAATTGGCCACTGGGTGCACAGTGTATATGCAGCAATGCGACCCAGTGGACATACTGTCCTGTGGCAAAAAATCAAATCAAATTAAGACAAGTTGAAAAGATAATTGGAACTACAGTACCGGTATCTGCTAGATTGATAAGTGTTAGCTGTTTCTTAACTCCGAGTTTTCTTTCAGATTTATGTTGTACTGAATTTTAGTGTGCTGTCTATGTGTCACAACCAAAGTACAGTACTTATCTGACCAGTACTCTTTGTGAGCGCATGACGAGCGAGCTAGCGAGCGTATGTGCGTACGCTTCTAGTCATAGTTGCATCTTGGTATAAACATTCAACATTTCTGGTGAGGTAGTTGAACTATAATAGAAGACTAATTTAGCTAAAATATTTACTTCTTCACATTTTCCCTCACACACACACGTACCTCCCAACACACGCGCACGCACTTGCGCGCACAGCCAACATAAGAAAGTGAGAAACAACTCATAACTCTCATTGTCACTTCATAGTGCATCAAATCGATTTCATAGTGGAGCATGCCAACTGAAGTTCTGAAACTTTGCAAGTCAGAAAACTATTTCTGCCATCACTGATAAATTAAATAATACCTAAAATAACGAAAATATATATACCGTACTAAGAAAAAGCTTGCAGCCAAACCTGACACATTTGAGACACCCAAGTTTTGAAGACTTTCTTTGAGGCTAGCCTGAACTTCACCGAATATTACACTCTATAGAAGGTGGAAATTGTGAATGCAATTACTGTGATTTCTTTCCTCCAAGAGGAAAGAAATAAAAGGCAATATTGTAAAAGCGTCAATGTCAGATGTTTGTTTAGAACCAGTTGATCGTTGTCATGGTAACGTGGCGTCATCACTTCGGCGCAATTGTTTCTGTTTTATTAACTTTCTCCTTAAGTTAATTATATGGACGTTCCGCCAAATGAAGCTCACCTCCTTCTCCACCCCTCCCCTTCAGTGAATTTCCTGAATGTGGGCCTGCTGTATAGGATGGGTGGTAGAGTGGGTGAGTGGGTTACTTTTAATTTAGATCCTGTGCCGGGGATGGACTTATGTTGCTGGTTTTCATTATAGTTTCTTTTTGTTAATGAGCAGTCCTACCGGTATAGCCTACAACGAGTTGCAGGCACGAAAACATATTATACATCGGCTAATACAGTACGGTAAAATGCCATTGTAGTACATATAATTATCATCTTGGAAAATCGAAATCAAATATTATTTGATTTTGATTGGACCCGGACGCAGAAATGCGTTATTTTGGAAGACTTGACAGTAGAGAACAGCCAATAATATTATCAAGCACGGGTTGGTCAGAACATTTTTACTACATGAACGATTGAATAATTAAGGTAAAAATTGGTACGGATTACTGTACTGGTTAGTTCTGGTGACTGATAGTGGTGGTAGTGATGGTGGCAGTGGTAGTAAATTTATGATTATGGTGGTGGTGGTGGTAGTGGTTGGGATATTGGTAGCAGTAGAAACATGTAGTAAAGATAATGGTGTTAGTAGCTGTGATGTTGATAGAGATAGTGGTAAAAGAAAGATAAGGGGGATAGTGGTGGTAGTGGTAGAGGTAGTGGTAATTGTAGTGGGTGTTTGATTAAGATTGTGGCTGTGAGTGGTAGTATAGTGACATGGTGGTGGTGGTGAGGGTTGTGGTGTTGGTGATATACAGTAGGTTGTGGTAATGGTTGTGAAATTATCGTAGTTAGGGTATTGGTGGTAGTGGTTGTGATGCTGGTAGCAGTGACTGTGATGATGGTGGTTGTGGTGATGGTGGTGGTGGTGGTGGTTGTAAGTGATGATAGCAGCTGTGTTGTTGGTAGATGGTGGTGATAATAGCTCAAGACATGAATATACCGCGCTTTACTGATCATAAGAGAGTGGTTGTGTCTCAGAAAGGTGAACCATACTTGGATCGAAGTCACGCCACTCAGAAATACTCGTATGTTAGTGTTGTAGGGAAAGGTAGTGTAATGTGGAGCTTACAGGCGAAGACAAAAGTTTGCCTAATATCTCTCGTCTGCTGCCTCTGATTTAACTCTACAGGTAAATACGTTTATGCTGAGCAAGGTTCGGCATGTTTGTCTCCCCATAGATGAAACTTTGCTATAATTATATGATGCGTCAGGGAGGAAATTGACGGATATGCTCTAAATAGGAAATAGAGGCAGTGGAATATCAGGCTCTCTTTTGTTCTTGACTGTACATACAAAGGGAAGGGTGGAGTTTTATTGGGAGGCAGTGTATGAGTAGCTAGAGCAGCGTAGGTTAGGGGATGATAGTGTAGTGTACAGGTAATGTAGTCTTTGTACTAGGTATGGTCGTGCAATATAGGATGATGTAGAGGAGGAGAGTTAGTATTACAGTATGTGTAAGAGTGTATAGGATTAGGCGTAGCCTAAGGGAGTGTTGTGTGGTTGGATGTAGTGTAGGATAGTGTGGGTTAATGTAGTTGTGAATGATGGGATGCAGTGTGCTGAACGGTAAGTGTACTGGATGCTGGCTGTGAAATGAATGCACAGTGGGCTGATCTCTCTCTCTATTTTTTTTTTTTTTTTTATAGATGATAACACATAGGAAGCTGATTTTTATTTCTTATGTCAGTGGTTCCTCCTTTAATGATGCTCAGACTATGCATAAAATAATCAAGTAAGAAATCAGCTGTATTTGCGGATGATGGTAGCATATCTGAGATTGCTCTTGGCTTTTTTCTCCCTATGTGTTTGGTTCATACCTCCACGTCAGATGTGCATAAAAATGACAATAAAAAAAAAAAAAAAACTACATTTAGCTGTTCATGGTAACTTGGGAGTAAATTGGTGTCGCGCGGGGAAGCCGTATAAGAGGTATCATGTGGAGGAACAAAGGCCTGTGTTCTAGCTGGCTTCACAGCTTCGTAAAACCTCTCCCTCAGCGATTTATTTTTGTCTGATAGCCTCTTGATATCCTTTAGTATCGTATGTTACCGATACAAACCATGTACGGTACTTGTAATGAAAAAATGTATAGCTATTACATTCAAGACCATGAGAAGACTTAGAATTAATGCCAGTGGACTGCAGGACGGTCACTGAGGCAGACGAATTTCGCAGTCACAGTATCCTAGAGTATGACACGAAACAGTCAGATTTACATGCCTGTCTCCAGTTTTACGGCTGGGTGAACAACGACTTGGAAGAATTAAACTTTGTCCACAAGTCTGACCAGCCTGAGAACCGAACTTGGATTTTTGCAGTTGCAGAGTGGCCCTGCTAACCAAAAAGCCACCGGCTTCCCGCCTCCTCAAGAGTTTGTTTTTGTCTAACCGCCCTCTTATATCCCTTTGTGTGTTATTGATGCAAAACATGTCTATGTAATGAGATATAATTATGCAGCCTACATGAAAAATTGTGTAGCTGTTATGCCAAACAAATCACTTAGGTGGAAATGCAACGAGGTTACGAAGTCTCATGCAAACTAGAATACGACCCAAAGACTGACACCCCCTGACTGTACTCTGTACAGTTTAGAATTTGCCTAGACTTGGTGGAGATTGTCGTCCATTTGCATTTTTCTCCTTTACTCAGTGGCAGAACAAGATAATACTGTATCTCTAGTCTCTACGTCCTATACATAACTCTACTTGACAAGCATTACCTTTTGGTGTTCATCTGTTGCTACAGCTCGGCGGAGTTTTCGTCCCTTCGCAGTTTATCTCTTGAAGTTTATTGACAATAAAACAGTAGCATGCCTCATTACCATTGCCATAGCGCTTCTTCCTGACAGGCATCATAACCTAGAGTCAGCCTGTTGTTACAGCTGGCGTTAGTTGAAACAAACTAGAGTTGTTCCAGTCATGCGAGAGCTATATTACTCCGGTGAATAAAATCGTTTAGGGGTACGTGAAATAAGATAGTGCAACTATGAGAGGGTTAAAGAGAACAGTATACCGTATAATACAGTGCTTGACAGAGGGGGTGGAGTAGAGTGGGTTGGGTCAAAGTAAATGGTATTTTGTGTCCACTCGGCTAGCTTAACTTAAGGATCAGAAACCTGGAACCTGACAAAGGACCTAGAACGTAAGCTTAAGCGTCCTTAATGAGGTATGGAGAGGATTATGTAAGGCACTGTGTGGAGGAATGAAAGAGTTCCTTGTGGAAGGGATGGTGGACAGGTCTTGTACCAGTATGTTAAAGAACAGACATATGGACAACGTATAACCCAGTTATACAGGGTGGTTTCCATATGCGCCTCCTTTAGAATTCTCATATGGCGGTATCTTGTATGTTGCGAGGATGATTCAGTCTGCTGGTGTTGATGTGGCAGACGTTTTGGCTGCCTCATGAAATTAGTAATCGAAGGATTAAGAAAGCAGACACTGTCAAGAATGAAAAGACGTATGGGAAGTGGAAAATGATGCCGGGGAGGCATTGATTCGTCCGCGCAACACACAAGACTGTGCCAGCAAAGGGAGCGCAGGATATAAACCATCCTGTAGAATGAAAAGAGGAGGAGTGAGGGGATAATATTTATACATTTACTGTGCAGTGAAGACACGAGTAAGTAGACAATAGATCAGTAAGGAAAGTATAAGAAGTATTCCGATAATATTACCGCATTAGAATTTAGAGAGCGAAGGTGTATGTGAGCCCCTGATTATTGGGGGTCATTTATGGAACACTGATTTTATTAGATGTGATCAACCTGCATTACAGAGTGCAATCAAAAACAGTACAGAACTTGCATACATACGCCATCATCATGACTTGCTTCACATGTGACCGTCAGTAATGGGAGGCTTGTGACCACTACACTCTTAGATTTAATTTTGTCCTCAGTTCCGCGCACTCAGTTTTGATGATACGGCCCTTTATCTCGATGATGATGATGGTGAACAGCTCCCGAATCTACTAAATTGCATACAGATCAGATAATTTTTCAAACCTGATGCTAGGGGCCTTGTAGCCATTTGCTTGATGTATGATCAGAAGAGCATTTAGACCATTTTTCAATCTTTTTATTAATGGGCTACACAGTTTTCAATACAGTTCGGTAACGAAATTGCAGGAAGGAAACTTCTATTTTACTTATTTTTCTGATGTATGTGGTGCTTGTAGAACATGTAAGACCGTTCTGTATCGTTGCTAACCATACTCTGCAGTGTGGGATGCAGTTTAATGACAAAAAAAAAAAAAAAGCAAAGAAAAAACAGGTTCTGTTAATGTACCTAAGAAAGGAGCGGTTTGTACGTTCGCGCACTCAGTTTTAATAATGTGGGTGAAGCGGTAGCTGATGCGTCTTGTGAATTACTGAGTGTCTGGATAATCAAACTCGAACCCTATTGACGCCGTGTGCAGTGGTGACGCACAGCCGGAAGTAGTGACTGAGACGGGGGGAATTGACCGCCAGTGAGGGATAATGGGGGAGGGTGCGGGAGAGATGGGGTGGAAGAGGGGAAGGCTTGGAGGGTGGACAGAGGAGGGTGGAAGTAGCTAAGCAGGGGAAGGGGAAGCCAGACCTGCATGCATCCTACACGCCACCCCTCTCCCCTTATCACCCGTCCTCTCTACTCGCTCCCCTTCCCAACTTTGCTCCCGTCCTTTCCCTACCTCACTTTCCCCCACCCTTCCCCTCTTCACCATCACCCCTCCCTTCTTTCCCACCTTTCCTTCACACCTCCCCTCTCTCCCTACCCATACCCATTTCTCATCCCCCTCCCATCATCGGCTTTCCCTATTTGTTGGTAGCGAGTTAAACTGTATAAATAAATTGATATGAAAAAGACGAATACCTCGCTCAATCAATCAATCAATCATTTCCTGTGGCACCCCACGGGATGCATAGGGTCTCAATGAACTCTCTCCACCAATATTTGTCTCTTGCCATCTCCTTCAGGTCCCACCAACACTCCTCTCCTGCTTCTTTTTTCATTGCCCTCAACCAGGTTTCCCTCGGCCTACCTCTACCTCTTCTTCCTCTAGCAATCCACTTTGGCACATCCTGGATTAAACAACCTTCTTTTCTGTATATGTGCCCCAGCCACTTCCAGCGAGACAGTCTCACATATTCATTAACTGGTTCCACTCTCGTAATATCCCTTACTCTTTCATTTGTAACTCTGTCTTGCCACTTTACCCCAAGAATCCTTCTCAGTACTTTATTCTCAAATCCTAATACTTTCTGATCTGTTGCAATTGTACTGTACCATGACTCATGCCCGTAAATTAAAATGGGTCTAACCATGGACTTGTAAATTTTCACTTTAGTATGTACCGAAAGCATATTATTATTCCAAACAGATTTCAACATTCCAACAGCTCGCCAAGCCTGTCTAATCCTCTCCTCAATTTCATTGTTTAATGATCCAATAGATGATACAATCGTTCCCAGATATTTAAAGTTTTCTACATTCTTCACCACATTATTCCCAATCACACAATCGATTTGGTTCTCCACGTTCATATTAATAATTTCAGTCTTTCCACAATTTATTACCAATCCCACTTTTTCTCCTTCCTCCACCAGACAATCGAGCACCCTCTGCATCTCGTAAATACTTCCGCAAATCAGTACAATATCATCAGCATAGTCCAAATCCATCAGCTTCTTATTTTCTTTCCAGTTAATTCCTGCACCTGTTCTCCTTACAACCTTTTTCATAACATAATCCATAACCAAAACAAACAACAATGGCGAAAGAACTCCTCCTTGAATCACTCCTGACCTAACTTGAAATGGATCACTCAAAGAACCACCCACCATTACCTTACAAAAAGTACCTTCATGCAGGCTTCTAATAATATTTACAAACTTCTCTGGTATACCATAGAATCTCATAATTTTCAACATAGCTCCACGTGAAACACTATCAAACGCCTTTTCAAAATCCACAAAACACATGTTAAGTGGGATTTTCATCTCATTAGCTTGTTGCATTAGATGCCTTACAATAAAAATCTGATCATTACAACCTCGACCCTTTCTAAATCCCGCTTGTTCTTCTCTTAAAATTTTATCAATTACTGGCTCTATTCTGTTCAACAAGATTTTGGAAAAGACTTTTGCAACTACAGGTGTCAAAGTTATCCCCCTCCAATTGCCACACACATTTAAATCTCCCTTTTTTGGTATTTTTATAATCACTCCATTTTTCCACTCCTCTGGAATTCCACCATTATCCCAAGCCACATTAAAAAGTTTCAAAAGTGCATTCATCAACTCGTCATTTTCCACCTTAAGCATTTCAGGGAATATTCCATCCTCACCTGGAGCCTTAAAATTCTTTAACTCCTTTATAGATTTTGCTACCTCTTCCAAAGTTATATCCCCTGTTTCTATCTGCAAATCTCTCTCGGCTGGCAAAATGTCCTCTTCAGCTGGGATTGGTCTATTTAGAACAGATTCAAAGTGCTCTTTCCATCTTCCTTTTATATCCAAATCTTTAGTCATCAAATTACCATTTCTGTCTCGTACAGGTATTTCCTTCCTTCTCTTTTCAGTCCCAGTTAACTCCTTTATGGCCTGATACGCTGCTCTTGTGCTCTGACCGTCATTTTTACTTAATTTAATTTCTGTCTCTGTCGCCTTTTCATCATATAGTCTCCTCTTATCACGTCTAACGAGTCTTTTTACTTCAGAATGTAAACTCCAATACTTTGCTCTAAGTACTTCAACTACCTGGCCATCAACATGTTGTTCTTCACTTCTTAACTTAGCCTCTTTCCTTTTCTGAATTACATTCCATGTTTCATCTGACATCCACTTTTTCCTTCTCGCTTTTCCCTTTTTCTTAATAGTAACCTTAGCACTCTCATGCAAAACCTCTTTTACCTCTCTCCACATTTGATTAATATCATTGTCTTCAGATTCCATCAAAGTCTGCAGGACTAGAAACTTGTTTCTACATTCGCACCGAAACTTTTCCCTCGTGCTGTCATCACTTCTCAGCTCATCAAAATCATAATTATTACCTCCTGTACAATTACCATTAACGATTCTCTTAAGTTTTATTTTAATCTTTGACACAACAAGTTGATGATCACTACCTAGATCTGCCCCCCTCCTTACGCAAACATCTTGCAAATAACTCCTATGCCTTCTGCTAATACCTCGCTAATTAATAATTTTTCCTGTATTCTTTGGGACAACAGAGAAATATTTTTTTAACTGAAGAAGCACGTGAAAACATTTATCCTGTAGTCATAACCTGTATACAGTACATCGTATTTTTGACCAAACGTTTCAGTTTTAGGTAACCTTTAAGTTGATAATTAGTAGCGTTGTAGTTCAAATTCAATGACGGCTTTTTAAATACCGGTGGCGACTGTGGTAGACCATAAATCAGCGTGGTCTGACTGTGGATGGTGTAGACCCGTACATAAGATAGCTGAGACACCGATCGTGAATGAATACGGTTACTTCTTCCTGTATTCGGGTGTTCCCTTGCTGGAAAGGGTAACAGAGAGCTTAAAAACAAAATGTATCACATGTCATAATATTGGCCCAACAGGAACTTACAGTGAAGAAAGTGACAGTTAATAGCTTGTTTCAATATGTCTTTAACGTTCCTTCAGTCTGGTGAAGTGATTTTCGTTTTCTTCATGGTGTCATTGATTTTCGTAATTACCTTTTGGAGAGACCCCTCTGAGTGGAATTTAATAGAGATTGCTTCAGACCCTTTCACTGTGAATGATTTTTTTCACAGGGTAGATCTTCTGTTCGTTTGTTCTTTTATGAAGGCCCCAGCATGCTTGCCTGTGTCACCCATGGTCATTTAATGGCAATTCTACGCTGCACGATCTCCAGTAGCTTCTCTGTTCAGTTCCTTATCCCTGATTTACCTTGTCCCACGCCTTTCCCCTTCCATTCCTTATTACGTCGGCCCCCACAAATTAATGATTTCCTAGGTAACTCTCCCACTATTTATACCTCCAGTATTATCACTTTTCCTGCTGCACTTCATAGCATACATTTAATACATTTCTTTACCCCGCTCCCATCTACCTTAGTGCCATATAGCCATATTATTGCATGGTGCTTGTTCTTCATTATTCTTTTTTCCTTGTCTGAGACCTTCTAGATCTGCCTCATGCAACCGTACCCTCAGAGTTCCCACCTCTTTCCCTCCTCACGTATTTGCTATTCTCCATCCTCTCCACTTGTCCAAACTATCTCAGTTTACCCTTTCTCATGGCAACACACATGTATACGTTTAAGTCCCATTCTTCCTGTCAGCTAATCATTCGCAATTCCAACTTCTCCTGTCCTATTATTCAAGGACGCACTACTCAGCTTTGTAATTATTATTATCTCTGTACGTTTGAGCCTACAAATATCCTCATCTATTACTGCCCAGGTCCCACCATTGTCCAGCATTACAGTACCGTACGGTAATAACACATGCTGCGTACATGAACCTCTTAACACGGAGGGAGAGTCCTTTCAATCTCAGGAGGCAACAGCTCCCTGAACATCTTCCAACCACGCTTTACCCTAACCAAAGGGCTAACTCCAGCACCACCTCCAGCACATATGATGTCCCCCAAATAACAAAACTTCTTCACACACTCAAGAGATTCTCCGGCAAAATCATTCCATTCCGGCCTCTCTGTCTCTGCATGCTCTCCCTTGGACATCCCACACACAAAATCAGGATTATTTCGCAGCCTATTTCTGGTGGCACTACATCTCTCTTGCACCAGCTAATCACAAACACTGTACAAAATGGAGTTACTTCCCACACCCATGTGGCAAACTGCACATGGCCACACTCCTGCTCTGACGGTACCGCCGCCAGCGCTAGATACCGTCGCTTGTTTTATTCGAGTTTACTCTCAAAAACCTTTCTACCCCATTGCATCTTTCCACTCCCTAAATCTCTCCTCAGCCTGTCTCCCATTCTTCGCAGTCAACATCGTCATGAGCATACGGGACCTTCCATGGGAGTCCAATTCTTAAGTCACGTGAGAGAGCTTAAAGCACCATGATAAACAATTAGGAGCCATAAACTGACCCCAGATGCACACCAACATTCACGGAAAACTCATCACTCAAACCTCTGTTCATTCTCACCTGGGTGCGAGCGCCCTCGTTCGTTGCCGTAAACACTCTAACCAGTCACACCTCAATCCCAATCTCATTGCCCACTTCACCACGTCCCAAGGAACCCTGTCAAATGCCTTTTCCAAATTAATGAAAATGATACGTCACTCTCTTCCCTCCTGTATATTTTTCATGAAGCTGTCGGTCAGTGAATGTTGCATCAATGGTCCGTTTGGGTGTGTTGACACTCAGGCTATAGTGACTCACTATTTTGCTGAATAAACATGGTGTTAACTGGAATTGAATACTAGAGTTGTTCTAGTGTGATATATATATATATATATATATATATATATATATATATATATATATATATATATATATATATATATATATATATATATATAGGCTTCTTGTTTGTTTTTTTAGTTAGTTGTTTTCCGGGGAGGGGCACTAACCCTCCGCCAACCCTTTTAGTCGCCTTTTACGACAAGCAGGGATACTGGGGGAGCAGGGCAGTGAAATGGCGGGGGACAGGGCGACTTGGAGGCGATTTGTTTGTGGCCACCCCAAACGGGATTGAGGCGTCTGGGAATATATATATATATATATATATATATATATATATATATATATATATATATATATATATATATATATATATATATATATATATATATATATATATATATATATATATATATATATATATATATATATATATATATATATATATATTATTTGAAGGAGTCTAAGGAGGTTTAATGTAATTAGAAATAAGCATAGATTGGTCTTCTTGAGTCTGATCGTGGCTGGCATGAAGTAGATAGAATTATTAGAATGGATCTAAGCTGAACTGAATAGGTGTGGATGGAACTGAATTTGTCTGAAAGAAATTAATTGGATCAGAGTTGAATGGACCTGATTTGATTTGGCTGGACCCGACTTGATGTGAAGGGCATAAATGGACCATGTATCAGTGGATCTGTTTGGAGCTGGACGGCCTTGACTTGACCTTATTGTTTGTATAGATATGACGGACTTGAGCTGACCACCAAATCCCTTGGAGTCTGAATTTCATAAAACTTGATATGTGGTTTTGCATGCAAATTTAATGAACATTCCTTAGTATTGGTCACATGGTCAGTAAGAAAATAATCATAAGAGAGAGAGAGAGAGAGAGAGAGAGAGAGAGAGAGAGAGAGATCTACATATTGATGGCCACCCACTGTAAATTCATTAATGGGATGGGCACTCGCAGAATGAAGAGCTTAGTTTGCAGTAGGCCTCTTTATTGATAAATGAACTTACATGTTATCGTACTTGTGGATTTTTTTTTTTTACGACTGCTTAACACTTATTTTTATTGTAGATTTATATTTTCGTTCTTGTTTTAGTCTTTTACCCGTTGTTTGTGCAGTTCAGCCACATACCAGCAGGTGGCACCACACTTCCCTGCCACCGTATGGACACTGATACACGCTGTCTGTTGCTTTGTGTAGCCTGCTGTAATGCAGGTTGGTAATACATTCATGACTATCGTACGGTCAGTGTTGTAGCCTTTTTTGCGTTTTTTTTTCTTTTTTACGTATGCTGGTGGGCCCAGTGGAGGAACAGTGAAATTTTCTTTAGCCTCTTCTGAATGGTGGCATCTCCTGTTTTTCTTGCCGCTAAAAGTTAAAGATAATTCCAACAACACTTTCATTACACTTTCATTACAATGACCTCATTTTTTTTTTTTTTTAATACTCGTACTGCCATCGTATGATTTGGTGTACCTGATAGCACAGCTTAGACAAGGCCTAAGATTAATCCTTTATTTGCGGTGATTTTTTTTTTGTTCTTAATCGAGTAGGTTATGGGAAACTTCCCGTGGTGAAGGGGTTACCGAACTTCAAATCCCCACACGCGCTTCCTGCAACTGAGGGACTGAATTCTCGACCATAAGATCAGCAGTTTATTTCCTTTTCCAGTATAGCCTACCAGTTAGGAGCATTTCCCCGACCCACAGATTAAGGGTAGAGGCTATAAAGAGTCTTGCGAAATATGTACTTAATCGTTAATTATTACCTGGAATAATTGTTTTGTTCTATTTAACGCATTAATATTCTCTGTGGCTTGGCCGTGAAATATTTCTTAACTGTATTAATGAAGATAAAAATATTAGGAAACAGTCTTACACATACCTGAGACTTAAGAAAGTTTATAATTACGGCCTAGGTTTGGTCAGTTCAGGTCGGAATAGTAAACAGTCAGCGATGCAGTCTCTCTCTCTCTCTCTCTCTCTCTCTCCCCGATATATCCCATTCTTTTCCCCCGCTCTCGTCTTTCTCGTCAATTTGAGCCATTGTCATCTTGCTGCATTCAGTTCCAGTACATCATTGAACTTTCAGCCCTTCTGCATGAAAAAGAAAAAGAAAGAAAATATTGAACGTAACCTAATTTCGCTTATATCCTGTCAAATAGTTTCTAGTTTTGGTTATCTAGGCCGAACAAATTTTATTGCAATGTTCTCGTATTTCCCAGCCTTACCCTGACTCAACTGCAGACCTTCACTGCATCTCACTACACCCTCCTGCAGTGTCATCGTTAGGATGGGCCACACTTGCTCCAAACATGTGATTAACAAGAGGAAATGATGCTCAGGGGACTATCCAACTTCCAGACTCTGATACTGCAGCGGCTGTAACGCGGTGCTTCGTTTCATCTTGCTGGTCACATTTTTCGAGCAAGTGTGGCCGCACATTTATCCTGACTAACTCTGCATTCCATCCTACATCACCCTCCTGCATGCTGTTGTCAGCCTTATCGTGATTCAGCACCAGACCTTCATTCCGTCGTACTTCATCCTCGCGCTTATGACCCTCAACCACTTCACATACGTTCCACTTTCCTCAGTATTAGCACTGACTTGCGTTTTAGGTAATGAAATGTTATTAAGGTTTTAGTGAAAAAAAAAAAAAGCTCCGGTATTGTATATGGTATGATTTACAGCTATAACGCATTTACTCTATCCTGCTGAGGGTCTGTGATCCCTTTCGGCTCAGTTGATGGCCAAGTGGAATCAGATTGGAGAGTTGATTTGAATAGTAATCAAGGACTCACCCAGGCTTCCTTCCTAAGGCTCAACGAATTTCATGCTGCCACGACTATACTCTTTTTACATCAGTCTGACTCGGATCTTCGTCCTCTTGCGGCATATTTTAAGTATCTAAGTCAGTAGAGAAAAAAAAAGACAATACTGCAGCTGTACATTCATTCACATAATTTTAGCGATATTCTTTTCACAACTCTGCTTTCCAGATGGAGAGATGGCAGTTTTAGGCAAGGTTAGAGGCAGTATAGTATTCAAGTTGTGGGAGAGGCCCAGGTCACTCAGGGAAAAGTAAATGGCCTGCAGTAAGAGACTGTTTTAATATATCTAAGACCCAGCGGTCCCTTCGTGAGCCAACAGATAGTGCCGAATACTGCCACATGTCATCATTTTGGCAGTACTACCAAACCGTGTGCGGTATATTGAGATAAGTTAAGGCCACCTCATTCAGGGCTGGTGTGATTTGACTTAACAAGGGTGGTGGAATGGCATGCCTGTGAGTCTTGCAGGAAATCATTGAAGACTTTGTTCCCTTTTTATGTGATATTCTGCTCTTCAGACCAATGCCTGTCACAGGATTGAAACGGTTACACTATTGTCAGGTCACTCAGGAGTGTAGAGTACTCCATAATCCAGACATTATACATTGGCTAATCGTTTTATTTGTTAATGAAAGTAAGTGGTTATTTTAAAAGTGTAACGTACCACAAATGAATGGTAAACGATATTAGATGAAATTATAGCAAGTTAGTAACCGCTTTGCTGGTGGGTATTCAGTGGCCAGTGTGTAATTGAGAGGGTGTAATGCAAGCAGTCCTTTTATTTCTTCCCTAATTGGGCTGGTTGGTCCAGTGATTCAGGAACCATCAAAATATTGCAGCCGTGTTTTATAACTGGGCAGGTATTGTTGACCGCGGCCAGATAATGTTGCCTTTTGTAGTTTATACGGAATGGTCCGTGTATTTCACCCCATCCATGGATGTACTGTATCTCGTGTGTTGCGGCGGCGGCTCAGACTTGTGTGAAGAGCTTCTTCATGAAGTTAGTAATCTGCCATGCAATAAATGAACGCAGTAAAGCCCACTGTAAAGCATGAGTAGGGTTATGGGAACTATAAAATGAGAAAAGGTAACCACTTATAATGCTGACTGAGCCGTTCCAGCAACATACGAGAATTGGTTAGTTATGCACTGAGACGGTATATATGAATTACCCTGTATTATCCAGCTCTTCAAAATGTGTAGTGTGAAGCTGCAGTTCTTTGTTGTGGCCAAACATTGCTCTGCCACAACAGTGGACTGAAAACCACTCTTAAGGACTGAAAACCACTCTTACGCAGTGCAAAATCGTCAGGCAGCAAGATTAAACGTTAAAGATTTCGTACGTCACTAGTCACGATGATGTATTAGTTTTATTTCATTCATGATTTTGTAGACTGGGGGGTTATATACAGCTTTCACCACTGTATTCCGAAGTTGAATATAATCGTCTTGAGGGACCAGGATTATACAGAAGTCAGCTAATGCAAGAGGTTAAATAAACATTAACGTATCACAACAGTACTATATTCAAGATGAAGCCACTCAGTAAAATTATCTGAAGGCAGCAAGAATAAACCGTTTAAGATTTCTAACGTCGTAAGAGGGATGAAGGCACAGGTAATGCATATTGAGGTATAGTGGTGTAGAGGAATCAAGACCGGAATGTTGGAGGCTGGAAAAACTGACGCTGCTCAACTTAGCCAGACCCGTCCAATGCTAGAGGTATCTCGTAAACTGAATAAAATGGCCTGCCGATACGAAGAAATAAAGGAAAATTAAAAAAAGATAGGATCTTGGTGAAATAGTTAAATTGTTTTTGAGTTTGTAGGTAGAGCATGAAGTATAAAAGCGAATGTAACAGTGTGAGACGAGGCGAAGAAGTCTGTGAACAAAGTAAAAAAAATGAGGTGGATGAGTACCGTACGTGAGGGTGGGATGCTTAGGGTACAAGGAGAGAGTTGTAAAGATAAAAGAGTAGAGACTTGTACAGTACACAGAAATGAGACAGTTTCCTCTGGGACACAGCGGTAAGAAGCGTTAACAACTGTGCTTAGTATATGTATAGCTGGGTGATTATACAGTAAATGTTGACTAAGACATCCACGTGATTTTTCTAGGGCATCCATGTGGTCTAATCAGTACTGGAAAATCCACCTGCTTTAAGCATTTCTAGAACATTGGTTTGGTGAAGTACTGTGATACCTACGTGCATTATTGTCAGGACATCCGAGTGTTTTAAAACATCCATGTGCCCTAAACATTATTATGTCATCACTATGCTTTAAACCTTAAGCTACTAGGACGTCCATGTGCTTTAAATATTAATAGGACATCCATGTATTGTAACCGTTACTAGGACGCGGCTAGATTATCCGTATGTTTTTAACAATACTTAGACATTTATGTTCTTTAACCCTTACTATGACATCCTTGTGTTTTAAACATCATAGAATTGAAAAAAAGTACAGCAAGCCCTGTTAAACTGTTCTTGTGCTTTAAACGTTAACTACTAAAGCATTTGTTTTAAACTGCACTACGGCTTCCAGATGTTTTAAACATTACACAGACATGCTTGTGCTGTTAATCAGTCATGCAAATTACAAAAGTTTTGAGTTTAGTTCAACGGGTGACAGACGCAGCGAAATGGCGGAAGTTGTCTCATCTGTTTACTATAGGATCTATGGTGATGGGCAAGGACTGGGAGACGGGGAAGCTATCATGTTGTGCGCATCATAGTTAGACAGATAGACCGATTGATAGATAAGCAGATGGACAGATTGAATGATTGATTGATCGACTGAATACCCGTAATACGTACATATATACAAACAGATG
This sequence comes from Coenobita brevimanus, assembly GCF_032717465.1. Lineage (NCBI taxonomy): Eukaryota > Metazoa > Arthropoda > Malacostraca > Decapoda > Coenobitidae > Coenobita > Coenobita brevimanus. The sequence continues at coordinate 20,969,430 of NC_137042.1, forward strand.
GAATTGAATGATTGAAAGATACATTTTTACATAGATATAGTTAATAGGATTGATTTGCAGTTTTATCACCATACACATCTTAATAAACAAACCAACGACGTGTTGATGATCTAGTGAGTTTCATGCTTGTGTTAGGAGGTGGATGCATATAGGTATGGGAAGGGGAGGCGGTGGAACAGAAGGTAGTGTGTGAATCATCGGTGAGTTCAGGAATGTTTGGAAAGGTTAATGTGGGTATAAAAATGGCCGAGTGTGGTGGAGGAGTATGAGAATATGTAGATGTGTAGGAGTGGGTATGAGTAAGAGAGAGAGAGAGAGAGAGAGAGGGAGAGAGAGAATGTGCGAAGACTACTGTATACTAGTGTTTTGGTAAGTGCGATAGCGAGTGAGTGTAGGCATAAGAGTGACATTCTTGAAGACGGTGTGATAGAGAATGAGTGAGTAAAATATTGTGTGGATGAGAGTAAAAATGATTAATTGAGAGCAGGGGTGAATAAGTGAAAGGAGGAGTATGTATATAATTACAAAGGAAATACGAAGGAAAGCAGACAACAACAGGTCTAGTGGTTCTTTCCATCCTCCTCCCCTTTTTTTCTTTTGAGAGAGAGAGAGAGAGAGAGAGAGAGAGAGAGAGAGAGAGAGAAGACTATTGCCATGATATCTGTAGTTGTAAATCAGGAGAGAAAAGCAGAAGTATACGTGAGTGAGAACAAGATTACGCTACTGAGTGAGAGCAGGAATGTAATGGAATATGTGTGTGATAGAAAGAGTAGGAATGAGAATGAAAGTGAGTGAGTGAATATGGGTATGAGTGAGTGCGTGAGTGAGGGTGGGGGTCGGTCACCTCACAATGCTGACATTTAAGGGAGCACAAACACTGGATTGCCAGCCTGTTGCCTCACCTTTACTTGCCCCCACCCCTCCATCACCCCCCCTCCTCTCTCTTCCTCTCCAGTCCCGTCTGTCAGCTCCCCCTTTACCACTCTCTTCTCTTTCCCTTTTCCCTCCTCACCCTCTCAATCTCTTCTCTCTGTGTGATCCCCCTCCCTTTCCTTATCTCCACACTTCCGCCTCCCATTCACTCCATTTTTCTGTCTCAACACCCTCCCCTCCTACTCCATCCCTCTACCACCTCTCTGTCTCAACACCCACCCCTTCTACTCCATCTCTTTACTTTCTCCACTCTGACTACCTCTGTTCCCTCGCATCTCTTTCACCTTTACACACCTTCATCCATTCTCCCGCTCTCCACCTCCCTTCCCTCCCATCTCGGTCTGATCCCGTCTATCCCCATCCCCTTCCCCTCCCGCCGGATCACCTCTCTCCCCTTCCCCTCCTCATCTTCATACAACCCTCCCCCCCACATCATCTCTTTCTTCACCCTTCGCCCCTGACCATCCCCTTCCTCACCTTATCTTCACTTCCTTTCCTCTGCCTCACCCTCCCTTTCCTGTCCCTCCCCCCCTCCCCGCCCTCACACATCCACGTTCTCCCTCTCCCTCTCCTCTTTCTTAGCCCTCACCCCCCTCCCTTCCGCTCCCCATCACACACACACACACACACACACACACACACACACACACACACACACACACACACACACACACACACACACACACACACACACACTGTCTGTCTGTCTGTCTGTCTGTCTGTCTGTCTCTCTCTCTCTCTCTCTCTCTCTCTCTCTCATTCCAATTTTATTTGTAACCTTCACCTCTTCCCTCGCCTTCTTCCCACATCGTCTCTTCTTTCCCTCTCTCACCCACTTCCTAACCTTCACCTTCTGATCTCTCACCCTCTAATCCTCCCTCCCCCTCAATCACTATTTTCTCTTTGTCGCACCCTTTTAAATCACTCATGCCCATCCCTCTAACTCCCTCTCTCCCCTCACTCGCATCATTTTCCCTCACTCATTCCCTTCTACCTTGCTCCTTTACCCCCCTCTCACACACCTTACCTCCTTCCTCACCTTCTGCTCTCCTTCTTCCCTTTCTTCCTCTTCCTAACCTTCCTCACTCCCTCCTTCTTCTCACCCTAGCCTTCCTTACTGTATTACCTCTTCACTTTCACCCCTCCTATCCCCTTCCCCTCGTATGCTACCCCCACTTTCTCCTCCCACCCTCCTATACTTCTTTATCCCTCCCCTTTCCATATCGTTCTCCCAACTTTTCTTCCATTTACGTCACTTTTCATTCCCATTTTTCCCCATCCCATCATATCATCTATCATTACCCTACCCCTCCATCATTTCGCTTGCTTTGCCGTTCCTTGCCTTTCATTACCTTGCATTTTCCTCCCTTTCCTTACTGTCATTGCCCTTCCCTTTCCTTCCATATCCTTCCGTTCCCTTTCCTTTTATTCTTCCCTTCCATTCCCATCTCATCCTTCCCGTTTCTTCCCTCCACTTTACTTCTGATCACCTCCCGTCCCATCTCTTCCCTTCCCTACACTTTTGCCTTATGCACTGGTTGTCACCTCTGCCTCCCTCCCTGCCTCTTTTCTTACCATCTTCCTCCTCACTCCCTCCTCCTTCTCCCCCTCCCTCCCACTCTTCTTCCTTCTGTAATCCTTGTGTGTTTTTTTAATCTTACCTCTTTAGCTCCCTTTCCTACACCTATAATCCCCCTTCCTCTTCTTCTCTCTTTCTCTTCTTTCTTCCTCCTCTTGTCATCTTCTATCTCTTTTTCGTCTTATTCACTTCTTTTTCTCTGCTTCCCATTTGCCTTCTTTCCTTCCTCCCTCCTTTGATCTCCCTCTTCATGCCTTTCTTCCTGTTCTCTTTCTTGCTACCCTTTTTCGCATAATTTTCCTCTTCTCCTTTCGCATTTCCTCGTATTTATGTTTCATCATTCTTGCTTGGTTCCTTCTTTTTCATCTTGTCACATTTTCGTAATTTTTTCCTCTCGTCCTTTGTCATCATTAACTTCCTAATCATCATCATCATTATCCTCTTTTTTCTTCTTGCCACCATTATCATTTTTTTTCTTGTTAGCTACGTGGTATTAGTGGTGTTCTCATCATAATCGTCTAAATTTCGTCTCCTCCTCCTCCTCCTCCTCCTCATCATCATCATCATCATCATCATCATCATCTTTCTTTAATCTCCTCCTCCTCCTTCTCATCATCATCATCATCATCATCATCATCTTCATCATCATTATCATCATCATCTTTCTTTAATCTCCTCCTCCTCCTCCTCCTCCTCCTCCTCCTCCTCCTCCTCCTCCTCGTCTTCTTCTTCTATGTAGGTCGTCATGTTGGTCCACGCTGGTGCAACCATTTAAATGCTAAGCTTGCGATTACTGGCATGTGTCTGTAGTGTGTCGTAGGTGGTGATTCTGTGCGCGCGCGCACACACACACACACACACACACACACACACACACACACACACACACACACACACACACACACACACACACACACACACACACACCAGTGTAGATTGGTTCTGCTGTTTTATGATTGTGGTGGTAGCAGTTGTTGATGTATGGGTACTTTTTATTGTTACTGCTGTAATTACGGTACCGATAATGATAACAATAGTCATGGTAATAATAGCGGGCGTTTTTGTCATGTTTTATAATAACAACATTAATAATAGTAATAATAATAATAATAATGATAATAGAAATAATAAATGATGTATTATTATTATTATTATTGTTATTATTATTATTATTATTATTATTATTGTTATTATTATTATTATTACTGTTTTGTAGTTTTGCCCCCATGTCTTCTGTTAAGTTTTTATGACTGCTTCTATATCAGATCTTCAGTCGGGAATACGGGTCAGGATAATGATGATATGTTTGTTGTTGTTGTTGCCGTTATAAATGGGGGAAAATATTTTATCCCCATATTCCCATCAGGTATTAATAGAGTGATTAGATATGGCTGGAGAGGAGTTAGAATAAACACTTCCATTATTGGCGTAAGAATATGTATACTGCTGCACATGGCATGCTGTTGCAAGCGTCTTCGTACCTAATACACTATGGTGGGGGGATGTTGTACTCAGGGATCCCATTATTCAAGGATTTATGCTCCCAGTGAGACTAGGGAGCAGCTCTGTCGATCTCTCCACCTCCATGTGAATGTGCGAAGTTAGGTAGCCTATGGTGATAATATATGATGGTGATAATGATGCCGTTTCTCAAATTATAATAATGATGGTGATGATATTATTAATGATAATAATAATGATGATGATAATAATAATAATAATAATAATAATAATAATAATAATAATAATAATGCTAATAGTAGTAGTACTAGTAGTAGTAATACTAATACTAATACTAGTAGTAGTAGTAGTAGTAGTAGTATCATTATTATTATTGTTATTATTACCGGTATTATTAGTATTAGTATTCACAGTGGTCCTGTTATTTGTATTGAATATTAATGGTTGTGTGGCACAGTGCGGTAGTGGTGTTTTTCAGAGGAAGAGAACGAAGGGAACAACGATTAACGCCGTCAAAATAGCCTTGATTTTGCAGGGCCATGAGTTGCTTAAATGGATTGCATCCACATACTGCCATTTTGTTTTGTGAAAGTGCAGTAGTTTCGACACGTGGGGCCGAAACTACTGAATCTTCACACTAAACACGATTTCAGTGTATGGGTGTAATTCTTTGTAAAAAATATCTCGTCCAAGATAAAACAAGACAGCAAAATACAAGTTTTGTTTAGTCCCAGTTGCCTGACGGGAGGTTGTAGGTTGAGGAACGAAAAATTAGCATTAGTTTTCGGAGTTGGCAGTAGTTTGTGAGAGTACCTGTTGACTCTTGAAGTATATAGATGCTGGACGGAAAAGTGATGAGAGAAGAGGCCTGAATATTGTTCCTGTCTGTATATTATTTCCTTGCTTTGGGGCTTGTAAGGTGTAGCCTGTTTTGGAACCTTATTTAGCAGCTTTTCTTTGGGATTTATTTTGAATATAATCCCGTATCATTCTCTTGTATATCATTTTTTAGTTTTAAGTCTGACAAAGTTTACATCAATACCTTGTAATATACAGGAGGATATTGAGGTGGTATGTGCAAAATAAATCACTGAGGGAAGGTGTTACGAAACCCCCTGAACCACTTAAAATACTTTCCCAAAGGTTGCCCCACCTCCCATAATCTTTCCCTATCTTTCTTTTATTCTTTTCTTCCACCTTCTTCTGTCCCCTCTTTCCCTTCCTACTGCAATTCCTCTCTCCCTCTCTACCTGCTTTCCTCCCTGTGTGTTTAACTGATAGAATAGTGTTGTTAGTTATGACCTTCACTATACCAAAAAGCCGCGAAAGAACCAAAGGTCTTTTGCCTTTTGCTTTCCTTTCTGCTCCTTTGTTTCCTCCCTTTCTACCTCTTCGTCGCATCCCCATCTCCGTCACATTTTCTCTTCCTCCCCATCCATCACTTACTTTTTGTCTCTCCACGCCCTTCTTCATCTCTCTACGCTCACCTCTTCCCTCTCCTTGCCTCCATCCTCCCGTTCCGTCACTCCCCTGCTGATACTTCAATTCTGTTTTTCTTTCTCACATCATTCTTTTTCTTTTTCTCGCTCCATGTCCATCTCCTAGTTTCCTTCCTGTTCCTCTTTCCCTTCCTCTCACCCTCTTCCTCTCCATCCCTTCCCCGGTTCCTGCTCCTTCCGCTTTCCTTCTTTCCCTCCTTCCCCCTTCCCACTCCACGTATTTCCCCCCTCCCTCCCCCCTTTTTCTCCTTTCCTCTGTTCTTCTCTCCTCTCCTCTGTTCCTTTTTCCCTTCTGTTCCTTTCTCCCTCCCTGTTTCCCCATTTCCCTCCCTGGCTCTCACTCTTTCCATCTACCTCTCCCTTCTCCCTCTCTGTCCTCTCTTTCCATGTCTCCCTCCCTCTCCCTCCGCCCTAACCCTAACCCAGCTCTTCTCTATTTCAGGTGAGTGGCTGGGATGGGGAGGAACGAAGCTGTGCGTCTGTAAGTACTACTCTCTCTCTCTCTGTCTCACACACACACACACACACACACACACACACACACACACACACACACACACACACACACACACACACACACACACACACACACACACACACACACACACACACACACACACACACACACACACACACACACACACACACGAGTTTCCATGTCTAGTTTCCTCTCCTCTTCCTCCTCCTCCATGTTTTCCCTCCCCTCATTTCAGAGACTGATGGCGAATCCGACGAAGAGGGAGGAAGGAAAGGGAGAGGGAGGAGGGAATGAGGGAGGGAGGGAGGAGGGAATGGGGGTGGGAGGGAGGGAGGAAGCATGTCTGGTGGGGGGGGGGAGTGGAGTGGAGGGTGAGGTAGGAGGGTAACAGGAGAGGGAAGGGAGGGATGAAGCAGAGATTGAACATGGGAGAGAGAGATGAGGGTAATGAAAACATGAAGATGAGGATATGGAGTAGAGGGAGACCATCGATAGCAGAAGTGGAGGAATGGAGGAAATGGTTAAATGCAGTAAGGGGAAGAGGGGAAAAAGATGGAAGAAGATTACGAGTAATAAAATATTACTGGGCAGTAAAACTCTGCGACATCGAGACTCCGTATTTCCTCTAAGATCAGTTCCCTTCAGTACAAGGCGTGTTTCCTAGTGGAAAAAAAAAAAAAAAAAAAAAATCATGATATTGAAAGTGTTAATGAGATTCCCCAACTCCTTTACGGTAGGTCTTCACTGAATTGGAAAAAAAAAAAGTAGTATCCATGTTGCGGTTGCAAGCACAATACAAATATTGGGCTTTGTCTTATTCGTCGGTTCAGGTTATATAATAATAATAATAATAATAATAATAATAATAACAACAGTAATGCCCAAATAAAGGAGTTATGCCTTGCTTTATCGAGTGGGAGATAAATAGGGATGAGGGAAGTTGCAATAATTACCGATATTTATTGACAGTTTTGCCTTTTCTTTAGATTATTAATATTATTATAATTATTATTTATTATTTTATTAATAATAATAATAATAATAATAATATTATTATTATTAGAGTCGTAGCCAAAGATAAACATACTGTAGCTACTCATCACGGGCCTCTCTCTTTTTCAGAGAGAGAGAGAGAGAGAGAGAGAGTTGGATGGCTTGATTTAGTTAGTGCTCATTTTTCCATCCATTTTTGTCCTCTCTCTCTCTCTCTCTCTCTCTCTCTCTCTCTGCCATCTTCCTTCTTTTCCTTCCTTTCTCCTTCCCACCCAACAAAACACAGCACCTACATTATCACACCACCAACACATCAGGATACACCATAACACCTCTCTGAACACTGTCATAGCACCATAAATACACCAGCATCACACCACTAAAAGGACAACACACCAGGCACAGCAACACCATCCCTACAACACCAATCCGGCCACACTGAGAAGAGGCCAAAGTCAATTTCATGGTTGACTGTCAGAAGTTTGTCATAAATATTTCGCATAATTTGCACGCGCCCGCACTCAACACACACACACACACACACACACACACACACACACACACACACACACACACACACACACACACACACACACACACACACACACACACACACACACACACACACACACACACACACACACACACACACACACACACACACACACACACACACACACACTGATTAATTCGTCACCACAAACCATTACCTAGAAAATTTCAACAGAGTGCAACAACAACTCACTGTCACCACACTAATATATAACATGCAGCCCCGCCAGCACTGCATCAACAACACCAGCACAGTACAATATCTCTTAATAGCACACCACAACAGCAACACATTAACACCTCAGCTCATCATTAACATACCAGCACAATCGCGAAACCAGCACATCGAAAAAAAAAAGACCAGAATCACATCATCTCAACATCAGTACTAGTCCATTGTCACTAATTTTAATACCAACACAGCAGCACAGTACACCAAAACAACACTAACACCACTGCACAACATACAACAGCACTACACAAGCAGGCACTAACACAACTCTTCAGTATTTCAAAGTAGTATCTTCATTAACACCAGTGCAGCACACCAACAGTACTTCATAGTCAGTACACCAACAAACTACAACACCAGCGCACCATAACAGTAACAACACCTCAACACCATCACACAAGCAGCGCCAAGACAGCATTACACCAGCGCACCGCAACACCAACACACCAGCAACACCAAGAGAACACGACCACACCCGCATGGCACATCTTCACAACTCCACCACCCTGGCACCATATCACCACAATTACACTATATCATCACACAGCACACCAGCATACCAGCAACACCATCACAACACAGCATACCAACAACATATCACAGTCACAACGCCATAACACCACCAAAACACCAACATGCGTGGTCTGGAACCTTCACATTGCAATTATGATTTAATTTTGACCAGGCGATGTTATTGATCATGGCTGGAGGGGAGGAAACGGGGAGAGAAGGGAGGAAAGGAGAGGAGAAAAGAGAGAAAAAATGTGGAGAGAGAGAGAGAGAGAGAGAGAGAGAGAGAGAGAGAGAGAGAGGTAAAATTAAGAGGAAGGGGAGGAGGAAAACAGGATGAGAAGAATGAAAGAGGAACAAAGACAAAAGGCAAGAAGAGGAGAGAAAGAGGAGATAGGATAGAAATGAAAATTTGAAAAAGGAGGGCAGAAGAGGAAGAGTAGAGGAAAGAAAAACGACTTGAGAGAGAGGAAAGAGGAGCACAATATGGTGGTGAGGAGGAAATTGGGGGTGAGGAGGAAAAGAGAAAAGACTTGAGAGAGAGGAAAGAGAAGCGCAATATGGGGGTGAGGAGGAAGGTAGAAGGGGATGTGCAGTGGAGAGAAGAAAAACCAAATCTGGAAAAAGATAAGAGAAAAGGAAGACGTAGCAAGGAGAGAAATAGAGGGAGAAGGTGAAGGAAAAGACAGAGTGAGTGAATGAGTGAGTTAGGGGAGGGAAGAAACTTGGAGGGAGAGAGGAAAAAATGAGTTCGATTGACGGAGGAGGATGAAAGGAGGGAGGACGTTGGAAAGGGAAAGAGGAGGTAAGAGAAGATAACTGGAGAGAAAAAGAGTGTGGAGGGAACGAGAGGAAAGAGATGACGGAGGAGGATGAAAGCAAGGGGAGGGAGATGAGAAAAGGAGAAAACTTGTGCAGGGAAAGAGACAGAAGGGGAACTAGTAGGAGAGAAGCTGGAGAAGGAGGAGGATGCAAGGAGGTAGAAGAAAAGTGGACATAGGAAGAGGGAGGAAGGAGAGATTGAAAACTGAAGTAAGGTATGACGCAAATTATAAGTTATTCATGCTTATACTATAGGTCGTTCATCTTTACTTGACGGAGATTTTCGTCCTTTGCAGCATATTTCAAGTAGTTCAGTGGCAGCAAGGCGCAGTACACCCCTGCACCTTTTTTAATATCACTTTTTTCGTGACTAGCACCGTTTTCTAGTGTTGATGTGTCATATCTCAGCACTCAGAATGGAGAGATGGCAATGTTACGCCTAGCTGAAGTGAACTAAGTAAAGACAAACTCATTCAGCGTAAGAGAGGGCCCTGATAATGAATGGGCTGGGGAAAACATTAACCAACTCCTCCGGTTGGAAAAATCTCTTCTAACCTTAATAAAATCGTCGGGAGGTAACAATGAAGAAAAATACGTCGTCATGTTGAGGGTATTAATAGTTCTGCTGTACTCCACCTCCACAGGCAAAATTACTCAAATCATACATTGTTTACAAGAGTTTACCTTGACATTTATTTTATTAAAGTGTAAAGTAATTTAGATCATGTAATTAACACCATAACAATCCTTTCGATTCGATTATCACAGTACAGTAGTTTATGTTCATTGTTTTATGATATGAAGCACATATTATGTTCAAACTTTCATTCTTCCTGTTTTAAAGTTATTTATCATTACAAGTATTTATTTTATTCAAACGTATCATCACTTTTATTCTGTTTATCTCACCTGATTTTATTCAGATTATCAAAGTTCTTACTGCTGTTTTATTGTGATGAAACTGTAGATAAAGTAATCGTACTCAGCTGAGTAGCTGTACGTAGGCATTGGGTTTAAAAGAATTTCTTGTGAACCGCACTTTGACATAAAAGGAGTGATGTATTTTTTGTGGTTGATACGGCTTTATTTTTTTTCTTCTGTACTGTATCATTCAGAACTGAGGAACCCTAAGCTGTAGGTATTATTGAACTTGAGATGGCGAAGAGGAAGACAAACCCGTAATATTTGACCTTCAATTTATTGGACGCCTGTGAGTATTACATTTTATTAGGCTGCATCTTTCATTGCAGACTGTAGTCTTATGGTATACAGAAGCCAATCTGGTTTTATGTTCGTCATGTGCTATAAAACAGTTGTAAAGATTAGTGGCTGGCCCTCCTCTTCGCCAAGTATCGTCTTTAGAAATTGGGCATGATGTGACCTAAAGACTTATCCCGTTCCGGGTAAGCTGAATGAGTATCTAAAATTACTCGATTAACGAAAACATTTGTGGAAGACAAAGAAACCGTTGTTAACGAAGCACTTCAGGCCCTCTTCTCGTGGACTTCAGACGCTCTCAAGTGTCTCTTCCGCACCATCGTGTTACATACGGTATGTGTGAAGCGTACGGTGCTCTGCTGAGTTATTTACACAAAACGGTGCGTTGTAGACGTAGTTAAATATGTTTAACATTAGTGAATTTTAATGTGTAATTACGTTAAATAGTTAACATCTTCATTCTAACTACCATTACCCATGTGTTTAATCATACCACGAATCTTGTAGTGAGATAATTAGAGGTGTCAAACACATGTAGATCAATACCTCTCTTCACCATTAACTATTTATCTCAGCATAGCAAGAAATATCAGACGTTCTTGCGCTGAAGAAGCTTAAAAGAGTGTCAAGGAGACTCCTATCAACAAGTGTTCAGAGGTAGCGCTCAAACAGGCAAGAACACACAGACAAACGGTGTGTGTGTGTGTGTGTGTGTGTGTGTGTGTGAGAGAGAGAGAGAGAGAGAGAGAGAGAGAGAGAGAGAGCAGTGAGAGGGGAAGGTTCTAAAATAGGAAAGAGGGAGAGTGATGGAAGTGGGGGGTCCAGGGGGAGACAGGGTGAGTGGGAAGAGGACGAGAAGGGAGGGAAAAAGGAGTGGGAAGATGGATTAATTTTCTCTCTCTCTCTCTCTCTCTCTCTCTCTCTCTCTCTCTCACACACACACACACACACACACACACACACACACACACACACACACACACACACACACACACACACACACACACACACACACACACACACACACACACACACACACACACACACACACACACACACACACACACGTTGCTGTTACAGACAAAAGCTTTCAATCCTCTTACATATATTAATCGCCCGACACGTAAGCTTGGTAGCAGAATGTACCTGCACAGTATCAGCACCACACCCGCACAGTACCATCACATTCGCACAGTACTATAGCATCACATTAGCACAGTACCACCGCCACACGTGCACAGTACCATCACCACACCCTCACAGTACCATCATCACACATTGCACATTATCACCACCACACTTGCACAATGCCAGCACCGTACTTGCACATTACCAGCACCTTCAGCATAATACCACTTCACCTGTACAGTACCATCACCGTTATACCTGCGCAGTACCAGCGCCACACCTGTATGAGAGTGAACAGATGTGGAGTGGAGGTGAATGTAATTGAATCTGTTATGAGAGGTGGACTAGAGTAGGTCTCTCTCTCTCTGAATATCATAAAAAAAACAAGACTGGATGAATGGAAGTGGGTGGGAGGAGATGGAGAGGTTGACTGAGGTTGAGAGCTGGAGGAATGTGGTTAGTTATCAGTACAGTGGAGGGATGGACTGCGATTTAACCCCTTCAGCCAGTGGACAAGTTTTTTTTAAAACTCACCAAACGAGTATGTTCGGTTTAGTAGAGATTTTTTCGAACGGCATCGGATAGATAATCATCATGAATTCCCATATCTCTTCTAAATTTTATAAAATAGTCTTATATCAAAAAGAACATTGGACTGTTGGAATGATAAGGTTATCAGTCCGGCGCAATGTTTTTATATAGAGTATTTTCGCTGCGACCAGGGGGCTTTATTCAGTTGGAGAGCCGACTATTAGGGTAAGGGTTTGTACAGTCTGTGTCTAATCACTGCGCTTCGAGGAGTCCCACGTAAGTTCAATAAAATCATCGGGAGGTGGCAAGAATTAAATATAACAGACGAATTTGCCATTTTAATCTTACTGTTTCCAATCTAAACTTCAGGATAGGAGAAACTTTTCGAGCCAGAGACGGTAGGATATTGCCTTCATTAACACCTTCACTGCTACTACGGGATTGTTCCGTAGTTCTGTGATGTCGTCTGGGGGTAGCAGAAATACTGTACAAGGTGGCCCGTCAAGAGCGCTTCACTAGAAACTCACTCGGCAGTATCTTATGTGTTGCTGGGACGGCTCAGTCGGCTAGTGTGGGCATGAGTGTGGGAGTGGGAAATGAATAAATGGTGTAGGGTAGATACTGATAACACTGACTAAGCTGCCCCCACAACCCACAAGATATCGCAGAACAGAATCGAAATGGAGCGTTATGTATGGATCACCCCTGTATAATAATAAATAAATAAAAAAGTCCGCGTAGTGAAGCGGGTAAAAATCATATCACAATCCCTCTGCACAGTGTATTATAAGTTAGGACACATCTATCTAACTGCTGCCTAACTAAGCGGCTGACAAAAGATCTCGTCAGGTTAAGCAATCTGTTGACTTGTTTCCATGGTAACCTGGGACATAACATCTCTTCAGAGTTGTTTTCGCCTTGAGTGAGAATTTAATTTTCTTCATTTAACATCGGCGGTTGAGAGCACATCCATATGGAAAATGTGTGTGTGTGTGTGTGTGTGTGTGTGTGTGTGTGTGTGTGTGTGTGTGTGTGTGTGTGTGTGTGTGTGTGTGTGAGAGAGAGAGAGAGAGAGAGAGAGAGAGAGAGAGAGAGAGAGAGATTCGTCATCGTCACATATTTCTAAAGAGACTGAGCATGGACGCCCCGTAGCCTATGTGTTGAGTGGGCATGAAAAACTGTCAGGGTAAATAACAAAGAAAAATAATATAAAGATGTATAATGCAGTGCAAGTGGCCAAGGAAGTGGTCGATAAGGGGTCCAGGGTGTGGTGAAGAGGGCTTACTCGTGGTCTATCCTAGTTTTGTGGCGTCTTCTTCAGGTAGCAGCTCCCCTTACATTGTTTCTCGCCTTGATTATACATACAGTGAATCAAGGTGGGCTGTGGAGAGAGAGAGAGAGAGAGAGCTGGGAGACAAGCGGAAGGAACTAAGTAGGCAGGAGAGTACAGGATGAGAGTCAGGAGGAAGGGAGGGAGAGGACAGAGGCAGGAGAGAGAGAGAGAGAGAGAGAGAGAGAGAGAGAGAGAGAGATGGGAGACAAGCGGAAGGAACTAAGTAGGCAGGAGAGTGCAGAGTGAGAGTCAGGAGGAAGGGAGTGAGAGGCCAGAGGCAGGAGAGAGAGAGAGAGAGGGAGAGAGACAAGTAGGCAGGAGAGTGCAGAGTGAGAGTCAGGAGGAAGGAAGGGAGAGGCCAGAGGCAGGAGAGAGAGAGAGAGAGAGAGAGAGAGAGAGAGAGAGAGAGAGAGAGAGAGAGAGAGAGAGAGTATAATGAAGTGAGTGGGGCGAGAGGGCAGGTGACGAGATGAAAGAGAGAGGGGGGGATCGTGAGACGGAAAGGAAAAAACTCATCACGGGATTTAGTTTCCTCCTGCCTTACTCTCTCTCTCTCTGTCCACTAGCTATCTTCATTACCTACCTCATTATCTGATTCTACTTCCAGGTATTTCTCCCACATCTTGTTTCTCCTTTCTTCTTTTTTTTTCATTTTCTTTTCCATCATCCTCTTTTTCTCCTTTCTCTTCTCTTTTTATTCTTCATCTTCTTTCATCTTGTTTCCTCCTCCTCTTTCTCTTCCTCTTCCTCCTCCTCCTCCTCCTCCTCCTCCTCCTCCTACTCCTCCCACCCTGTCCACCTGTCCTTAAGCCTTACCTTGTGTGACGTGTGTGTGTGTGTGTGTGTGTGTGTGTGTGTGTGTGTGTGTGTGTGTGTGTGTGTGTGTGTGTGTGTGTGTGTGTATTTCGTTTACTGTTGCATTATGTACCATTATCTAACGACTGTATGAAGCTATATTAACCCCTCCAGCATGAGGAAGGCGTTTATATTTTAATTGTTGTTATTACCCGTCCCTGCCCCGGAGATGTAGACAGACGAGAGAGACAGGACAGGCGATACTGGACAGGCAGATGATTAAGGATGAGGGAGAGACAGAACAGGCAGACATGCAGAAGACAGGTTTCGGAGAGAGAGAGAGAGAGAGAGAGAGAGAGAGAGAGAGAGAATGGGGCTGAGAGATGACAGCGAGTTCCCAGGCAGGAATATGGTAGTGGAGAGAAAGTTTATTAACTATGAGTGAGTGTGTGTGTGTGTGTGTGTGTGTGTGTGTGTGTGTGTGTGAGAGAGAGAGAGAGAGAGAGAGAGAGAGGCAATGTCACAGGTAATAGGAATATTGTAGTGGATGAAAAGTGGGTCCGGCGATAATCAGATCCTTTCATCACACAGGAACAGTATATTAGCGCCAGAAGACAGGCAGAGAAATAGACCCTGGAGACAGAGAGAAATAGAACTGAGACAGAAAAACAGACGCAGAAAAACAGTCGCAAGAGACTGAGAGTCAGAGAGAAATAGAACTGAGACAGAAAAATAGTTGCAGGAGACTGAGAGACAGAGAAATAGACGTAGGAGACAGAGACGTAGAGAAATAGACGCAGAAGACTAAGAGACGTAGAGAAATAGACGCAGAAGACTAAGAGACGTAGAGAAATTGACGCAGGAGAGAGACGTAGAGAAATAGACGCAGGAGAGAGACGTAGAGAAATAGACTTAGGAGACACAGACGTAGAAAAGTAGACGGAGACAGAGACAGTGAAATAGACGACGAGGACAGAGAAAAGTAGAGAAACAAAAGCAGGAGACACAAAGATGTAGAGAAATGACGAAGGACAGAGAGACTTAGTGAAACAGACGAAGGAGACAGAGAAAACGTAGAAAAATAAACGCAGGAGAGAGTCATGGAGAGATAGACGCAGGAAACAGAGCGACGTAGAGTAATAGATGCAGGAGACACAGAGAATATGATCCAGGAGACAGACAAAAGTAGATTAGGAAAGACAGAGAGAAACATGAAAAAAAGATCCACGAGACAAACCGAGCAATTGGTGTAGAAGAGTGTGGTAGAATGATAAACTCCGTCAGGTACGCAGATAATAAGAGTAAGGGAAAAAAAGAAACCAAGTGACGGAAACTAAAGACAGAAACCCAGAAAGAGGGTGAGAGAATGACAGAAAATTGCCCGATGAGACAGAAAATAAATCCCACGAGACAGAGGAGACAGAGTAGGCTGGGAGATGTCGGCGGGGTCCCAGGTATGAGGAATATTGTAGTGGAATAAAAGTGGGTCCCGCGATAATCTAATCCTTTCATCACACAGGAATCTAATTTACTCTGACGGCTGAGAGGGGCGGGTGGGGGCAGGGGAGGGAGGGAGATTGGGGGGGAAGAGAAAGGGAGGGGAGGAGGGATTTTGTGGCAGGGATTAACCTTTTCTGTACGATGATGCTTGGGTTTTGTTGTTACCACCCCCAGACGATTTTGTTCCACCTTTTGATAGTGATTATATTCAGCCATGGAAACAACTTGTGTGTAAAAACGAGGGATTGATCTCTTCAGTACGATGGCGCTTTGACTTTATTCTTGCTGTCAGCTGACGATTTATTTAGCCCACGAAACAAAACAAAGGGACAGAAGTGAAGAGGGACGTTTATGAGAGGAGAGGGTAAAAACCCAAGGTCAAAAACCCCTTAGGACAAAATGCCCTAAGGATAAAAACATTTAGATCAAAAATCGCTACGGACAAAAGCACCTTAGAACAAAACGTCCTAAGGTCAAAAACTCCCTAGGACGAAAACCAGCTAAGGACAAAAACCTCTCTTGGAAAGATAAGATTTTAAAATCATCCTTTTCATTATTGTTCTACTGTATCGTAACTTAACTACCGTAACCTAACCTAACCTAATCTGGCCCAACAATCTTACCTCTAACGTAACCTAATCTAACCTGTCTTGAGAAACGACAATATAAAGACGGGAGCATTTGTCCTAGGGAGGGCGTTTATCCGGACCCCATGTGGGAGAAGGGAGAGAGGCTGGGAAAGGGAAGTTGGGGAGGAATGGTTTTGAGGCTGGGGAAGTGCAGTCAGGACAGAGGTTAAACTCCTAAGTGCGATGGCGCCTTGGTTTGTTTCCTACCATCACGAAACGATTTTGTGCAACCCAGGGACGGTTGTAGGTGGAAGGGACTGGGGGGTGATGTGAGGAGGAGGGGAAGGTTGTGGCTGTGGGATGACGCTGAAGTTGGAAATAAACCCCTTTGTTACGATGACAATATTTCTTTATTCGTGTCGCCTCCAGATTATTTCATTAAACCTGGGAGAGAACTTTCATGATGGAGAGGGACGTGGGGGAGGGAAGGAGGATAAAGAGAGGAATGAGGTGGGCAGGCAGGGAGAGGGGAGGAAGGAGAGAAAGGAGGAAGCAAGGGGTGAAGAAATAACTGGAGGAGGTGGGGAGGATGGATATGGAGGGAGGGAGGGAAACAAGCAAAGGAGGGAAGGAAGAAGAGAGAGAAGGGGGGTGGGGAGCAAGATTCTGAAGCCGGGGGATTTCACTCACGTTAGGGATTAAGGTGCCAGTGGGGGCGATGGGAGGCTTGGGGGGATGGGGGACGGGAGAAGGGGGGGTAAGGGGAAGATGGGCCGTGATGAGGGGATTAAGCTGGCTGGCGGGTGGGAGTCAGGTGGGATTCCGTGATGAGGGGTTATATATATAGCCAGACTGAAGGGTAGCTTAGGTCAGGTCAGATCAGGTAAGGTAAGGTCACGGTAATTTAGCTTACCCACCATTTTTGTTGTTGTTAATGTAGTTGTGTGTGTTTTTTTTTTAGGATTTTGGTGTTATTTAAGGTTAAAGTAATGGTATGTTTTCATAGAATTTTAGTGTCATTTTAGGTTAAGGTAGTGCTTTGTCGTTTTTTCCATAATATTTGTCATACTTATTTTTTATTTTTACAAAGCTTGCACATGAGTATCGGGCTGGTCTCCCTAAAACAACAATATCAGTTTACTATAATTAGTGAAAACAGATGAAGACATATCGTAATATTTGAGAGACGACGGGAGATTTAGGTTTCAGGCTGCAACCGATTAAGATTTGAGTCGAAGTCAAGAGAGAGTGAAGATACCTCTGGAGCTATTTTGACATTGGTTAAAAATCTTTGGTTTAACCTCATTTCATCTTGACTTCCTGGACCCGTGCAACTGGATTTTTAGTCTGAAAATGAAGGTAAAGTCACGTGCTTCTGGCTTTAAGTTCTAAGGGAAACACAGCTGATGTAGCTTATTAAATTAGTTTAGATCGTCAGTGTAGTTATACTTTATTGAGGACTGATTTGGATAAGTTCAGTTAAGTTAGCTAAGATTAAGCTTGATTATCTTAGGTTAGTTAGGTGTACGTTAGGGTCATTAGGTCACGGTGGGTTAGGCGAGATTACTTATTTGGATGAGACCAGGCCGTTAGGTTGGATTGTGTTTTTAAGCCAGATTAGTTTATACGAGAATCAGCCCTAAGAACTCTTTGAAGGCGTAGGAATTGTGTGAATAAAATGGCCAAGATCTAACCAGAATAAAATACTAAGTCAGCATTGCAATAAAAGATTTGTCGAACGCATTAAATCTTGGAGCTGCGGTGGCGTGGTGGTGACGCGTTCATATCGAGTTCTGCTTATGCTCCTGTGTAGGATGCGAAATCCAACGTATGGCAGATTTTTAAAGTGGATGCAGGTACTCTTGTCCGTGCATAACTTCGTACCCATCTGCTCATAAGTATGGCAAGTACTATATAGGCTCTGACACACACAAACGCAGTAATTCCAACATTTCAACATTCACATGTATCAGTGGAGATGTTATTGGTGGTGGTAGTTCGGCTATTCCTCTCGTTTTAAGGGGAACGTTCGATTCTGCAGTGAACCCCACACGTACTCTTACTGATAGCTGTTAACCCTGTCGCTGCGGAGGATTTCTTTGTTTATTCAAATCGTCAGGAGTTAACCAGAATAAAATAGCTCAGTTAGAAGTTGGCCATGTAAGAGATAAGGAGGAGCAGGGCGAGACAGGAGGTGGGTGTGAGGGAGGCAATGTGGAGTGGTGTGGGATTCAATCAGGAACAGACATCAGGTGCCGGCCTGTGGGTACTTACCAGGGTCGCTTCGTCTGGTGGTGAGGCTGCCCCACTGGTGTTGTGGTGAGGGAATGGCGAACATGGTGTTGTGTTGGTTTGATTTTGTAGTTGTGGTGGTGGTGGTTTGTTGGGTGTGATTATGGTAGTGTGTTGGTGTATTGGGCGTAGTGTAATGTTTTTGTGGTGAACGACTGATATAATGGTGTTTTGTTGATGTGTAAGACTTGTTTTTGTTTTGTAGGTATTGTGGTGGTATTGGTGTGAGGGACTGTTACTGTGCAAGAGTTGTATATGTGGGTGTGTTACGATTTTGTGATGGACCGGCGATATTGATATCATGATGTGCTGTTGTTGAAGTGGTCCAGTGTTGATGAATTTATGAATGTTGGTGGTGTTGTTTGGGTGTTGATTGCGATATAGTGATAGACTGGTGAGATGCCATATTGTTTTTGCTGTTATGTTTGAGAGTTGGTGAAACAGATGTGATAGGTTATACGTGATTATGGATGGAGTGGTGTTGAGTTTGTGTGAAAAATATTTCGTAATGTAGCCTAAGAATTAGACTAACTGAAGATCTCACTAAAAGAGAGTACTGTAATTTCCAGCAAGCAAAATATTCGGACCTCTCGTTTCCAACCACTTGGCCTAACCCTTCCCTTGCGTCCTGTCACTTGCTCTGCTGTCACTTATTGTACTTTTTTTTTTTTTTCTGTGGAACTGGCCTTTAACCCATAAACCTCTCCTAACAAGTTATCATCCATTTTATTGTGACTAACGCCAGATGATTTTACTTGCCACTGGGGGACCTTTGGAAATCTGAGGGTTAAAGAGGAAATGTTTTGGCCAGTGGTGCCCAGCAAAATTATTTGTTTTGCAAATACTGAATATGCAGTATATTTAAACGTTCCGTCGGTCGAATGAACACCCGATAGACCAGCCATTATTAAATGTATTGAATTTTTTCATGAATATATATATATATATATATATATATATATATATATATATATATATATATATATATATATACTGTATATATATATATATATATATATATATATATATATATATATATACTGTATATATATATATATATATATATATATATATATATATATATATATATATATATATATATATTAACATGTCCGACTCTGGGCAAAGGCTTCACTGCCTATTCCCAAGTCCCAGTAGTCCTCCTACACCTCCACATGTCATCACTTCGGCGCTAACACCCACCATCCATATTGAATACATGCTAGGGCTGTCTCATACAGGACTGGTTTACTGGTATAAACTGCATTTGTATAATAATTCCTTTGCGGAAAGCAGTTTCATGAAAGGATTTTACGATAAATCTGTTGATAATAAAGTCAGCCTTCGAACAATAACTAAGCTCCTTGGAACACTCACTGTGGCTGCTGCTTAGCGGTGAGAATATTTTCCAGGTTTTCTCCCCTCTATTCAACATTTATTTCGTGCTTATTTCGAACAAATGAATGATGCATATGCTTGTTGCAATAATTTCAAGTGTGTGTGTGTGTGTATATATATATATATATATATATATATATATATATATATATATATATATATATATATATATATATATATATATAAATTCAGTCGAGTCATACTGGATCGAATGTAAACATTTTTGTGCAAGTCCGTCACATTACTACGAATTAGTTGAAGTCGGTTAATTCTCTTACAATTTTTTCCCTGCCAGTGAGCTAGTGTATTTAATTTAGGAAGAGTGTCTAGATGTAAAGGAGTTAATCAAAATTGTAGTTCAGTCTTACCAGTTTGAAAAGTCTCCCTTGAACTTCATAAAATTCTTTGGCGCTGTAAAAAATACCTGTAGTGTGAAGAAATGTCCTGGGATGAAAAGGGTCAAGAACACTCCGACAAGAGACGAGAGAACATACGTGTTAGTGTTAGAAGCAGCGTTGTAATGTATTCATGTACCGGCTGTGTGGTTAGCAAGAGTGATGGGGTTAATAGCAGGGGTTTTAATGGTGGTGTAGTGGTGATGTTGATTGTAGTGGTGAGGTGGTAATGTTGATAGAGATGGTGTTGGTGGTGGTAGTGCAAGTGTTGGTGTTGAGTGTTGGGGTGATAGGTAGTTTTTGGTGGTGGGTTTGATAGTAGTGGTGTTAGTGGTGGTCGTAGCAATGGTGTTCATGCTGAGGGGAATAGTAGTGGTGGTGGTCGTAGTAATGGTGTTGTTGCTGGTGAGTGTGATGGTGATATTAGTGGTGTTGATAGTGGTTTTGGTATTGCTGCTGATAGTGGATGTGTTGATGATGCTAGTGATACTGTTGGTGTTATTAATAGTAATGATATAGATGGTGATAATGATGGTGGTGATAGTGGTGGTGTTTATGGTGGTGGAGATGATGGTGACGTTAATTATGGTGGTGATAGTGGTTGTGACTGATGGCGGTCATAGTGTTGCTGTTGATGTTGTGGGTGATTGTGGTGGTGATAGAGGTGGTGTTATTGATGAAAATGATGGTGGTATGGTAGTGACAATGATGGTGATAATAGTTGTGGTGTTAATGATTATGTCGTTATTGGTGGTATTAATGTTGGTGATACTGGTGGTGGTAATGATGGTGATACTGGTAGTGTTAATGATGGTGATGTTGGTGGTGTTAATGATGGTGGTGATAGAGGTGGTGTTAGTGATGAGGAGGATGGTGTTCATGAAGGTGGTGATAGTGGCAGTTAATGATGATGGTGATAGTGGTAGTGTTCATGGAGGTGGTGATAGTGGTGATATTAACGATGGCGGTGGTGTTAACGATGGTGGTGATAGTGGTGGTGTTAACGATGGTGGTGGTAGTGGTGGTGTTAACGTTGGTGGTGGTAGTGGTGGTGTTAACGATGGTGGTGATAATGGTATTAAATCATTCAGCCAGAGTGTTAAGTTGAACAAAAAAATCGTGGGTTTGTAAGAATAAAGTGCAAAGTAAATGACCCACTCGTAGGGGTAATGGAGGTTGTTACTAATCCCATCAGCTCGAGGAGATTGGCCTAAGGTGAAATAAAGAAAATCATCCGGCTTTACTGAGAATAAAATAAATGTTCGCGGATTGAATTATGTAAAGTAATTGAGAGTTTAGTAGTAATGTTGACGATGGTGGTAGTAGCAGTGGAAATGTTGATGGTAGTGATGATATTGTGAGAGAGAACTGATTGAGGATGTGAGAGCCACTGAAGGACAGACTAAGTGAGAGGCTGGACGTAAAAGAGAATGTGAGAATTCGAGAGAGGGAGAATATTTGAGAGAATGTGAAAATGAGAGTGCGAATTTAAGACAGAGCAATTGAGAGAGAAAAATTAAAGTGAGTGAGTGCTTGTGGGAGACAGGGTACAGTTAAGACAGTGTAAAAGTGGTGGTGGTGGTGGTGACAGTGATTCTCATGTTAGTGTAAATTATGATGGTAGTGGCAGTGGTGACAAAAGTAGCCCAGTAGTGGTGTTAATTTTGATGTTTAGAGAGAGAGAGAGAGAGAGAGAGAGAAAGAGAGAGAGAGAGAGAGAGAGGCAGCAGTTGATGGAGAATGTGCATGCGAGTTGGTGAGAAGGCAACAGAATGTGTGCTAGGACATGAGCAGGAATGAGTGAGAAAATGAAAGATAATGATAAGAGAGAATCTGACAGTCAGGGAGCGAGTGCTTGAGTGAGACCATGAGAGAGAGGAATGATATGTAAAATGAGCGAATAAGTGAGCCAGTGAGTACTGATGAGAGTAGGTAAGTCGGCGGAAAAGGGTGGGTGAGTGAGTGAAAATGCAATAAAATGAATTAGCGAGTGAGTGAGTGGGAGCTGGAGAGGGGAAGGGCGTAAAAGTTAGAAGTGGATGGGTGAAAGGGCGAGAGAGTGCTTGAGTGAGAGGGTGGAAAGACTGGGTGAATGAATTTGAAAGTTTAAATCATTGAATAAAAGACAGGATAGTTAAAGGAACGGGAGTGAAAGAATGAGTGTGTGTGTGTGTGTGTGTGTGTGTGTGTGTGTGAGAGAGAGAGAGAGAGAGAGAGAGAGAGAGAGAGAGAGAGAGAGAGAGAGAGAGAGAGAGAGCAAAAGTAAGTGAACGGCAGAGCAAATAAATGCTTTAGTGAGTGGTGTGGAGTGACATGAATATTTGAGAGGTAAGATGTAAAAGTGACTGTGTGAAGATAGAGTAATTGTGAGAGTGTATTAAAAGTGAATGAGGGGGAGTGAAAGACAATAACTAAGAGGGAGGGTTTAAAAGTGAGTAAGTGAGAGACAGCAGTAATTTTAAGGGAAAGTGTGTGACTGAGTGAGGGAGGATGTGAAAGTGAGTGAAGGTCGGGGAACAGCTTCGAATATTAAAGCGAGTGAGCGAGTGAAATAGCTACAGAACAACTGCAAGGGAGAATTTTAAAGTCAGTGGAAATCAGACCAATAGTGAGATGATAAAAATGAGAGAGTGAGATAGTGAGAGAGAGAGGCACACAGGACCAGCAATATATAAGCCCCACTGCCCCACATACACCTCCTGCCTCTGATTTCTCCTAGAATTTTGTCCATTAATTGTGTCCACCGCCATTGAGTCCGGCCCTTCATTGACCAAGGACAAAACCCGACTCCGGCCCACGTAATTGGTCCTTATTCAGCCCTCCGGCCGTGTGGGGTATGGGATGGGGCAGGGATGTGGTGTGGCTGTGTGAGGGTTTGGTTTAGTGTATTGTGGCTGTGTGGTGTGTAGTGAAACTGGTGGGGAATTGGTGTGGTGTTGGTGTGCTGTGGTTTTGTGAGGTGTGGTGCTGGGCAGGGATGTGGTGTGATGTGGTGAGGGGATTTGGGGATGTCATGGGGTGTGCTGTACAGGTGCGGTGTGTTGTGTTGTGGTGTGCAGCTTCTATTGTGAATGAATTTTGTGGTTTGGAGTGGGAAT
Source organism: Coenobita brevimanus (assembly GCF_032717465.1). Lineage (NCBI taxonomy): Eukaryota > Metazoa > Arthropoda > Malacostraca > Decapoda > Coenobitidae > Coenobita > Coenobita brevimanus. Next base: position 20,992,746 of record NC_137042.1, read on the forward strand.
GAAGTTAGGTGTGTGTGTGTGTGTGTGTGTGTGTGTGTGTGTGTGTGTGTGTGTGTGTGTGGTATCACCACCACACTAGCCGTACGTGGGTGTGTATCACCACCACCTCTAGTGTCTGTACGTTGGTGTGCAGTGCTGCAACCACCACCGTCACCTCAGTGGCTGTACGTGGGTGTGAAGTGTTACCACCTCCACCTCTAATGTCTGTACGTGGGTGTGCAGTGCTGCAACCACCACCATCACCTCAGTGGCTGTACGTGGGTGTGAAGTGTTACCACCTCCACCTCTAATGTCTGTACGTGGGTGTGCAGTGTTACCACTACCACTGCCTTTAATGTCCCTACGTGGGTGTGCAGTGTTGCCACCATCACCACACTGGTTGTACGTGGGTGTGCAGCGTTACCACCACCACCACTGGCTGCGGCACCACCGGCCTCACAACCATTGATTTCAGGCCGAGTCACTGTCCTTACTGGGGACTTATGGTGGTGTGGCAGCCAGGCCGGGTGTTCTGCTCTACTGGTGTTGCGGTGTTGTTGGTGTGGCGGTATTGTGTTGCCGATATGGTGTTGTTGCTTTGCCGGTATGGTGGTGTTGCTGGTATGATTGTTATAGTTATGGTGGTGTTGTGTTGCCGGTATGATGGTGTTCTGTTGTTGGTATGGTGGTGTTGGTAAGGATCTGTTGTATTGGTGGTATGATCGAGTTATGTTTCTGGAATGGTGCTATTGGTGTTTGGTATGATTGTACCGTGTTGCTGATTTGGTGTTGTTGTATTGGTATGATCTGGTTATGTTAATGGAATGTTAGAATTGTGGTGTTGCTCGTATGATGGTGTTGTGTTTCTGATATGGTTTTGCTTTGTTGGTATAGAGGTGTCGTGTTGCTGATGTGGTGTTGTGTTGCTGGTGTGGTGGTTTGTGTTGTTGATGTGATGGTTTTGTGTTGCTGGAATGGTGGTGTGCTGGTATGGTCGTGTTGTATTGCTAATATAATAGTGTTGTGTTTCTGGTTTGGTGGTGTTATGGAGCTGGTGTGATGCTCGGTTGTAGTTGGTATTGTGGTGTTGGCAGTTATAACAGGAATAATGTTCATAATTCATTGTGTTATCTCACACACACACACACACACACACACACACACACACACACACACACACACACACACACACACACACACACACACACACACACACACACACACACACACACACACACACACACACACACACACACACACACACACACACACACACACACACACACACACACACACACACACACATCACGTGTCTCTTACCTCCCTCTGCCCCTTGCCTTGTGATGGTGTACGGGGAGTTATTTCACTCACACACACACACACACACACACACACACACACACACACACACACACACACACACACACACACGTATAAGTTAGAGTGCGGTTCTCCACATAGAGACTGGGGCAGTTGGCATACATATAACAAGACCCAGCGCGTGTCGGGAGGTAGTTAGGTAAATTGCTCCAGTGATTGTGGTGTGGGGTGGAGAGGGCAGGGGGGAAGGAGGGAGATGGGGAGAAGGGGGAGCTTACACGCACACTCTTACCTCCCCTCATCCACCACAGATCCCATCCTTTCCTCTCCCCTCCCTTCACCTTCTTACCTCCCCTTCCCTTCTCCCTTCCCCTCCCACCTACCTGAAACCTTCCTGCCATTTTCAATCTTTCTCATCAATCTTAATGGACCTCCTAGCTCCCGCTGTCTCCCCATTCCCCTCCTCTCCTTTCCCATCCCCTCTTGTCTCCCTTCCCCTGTCTTTTCCCTTATACCTTTCTTTCCTCCTTGTCTCTCCTCCTAATGCCACATCTTTCCTTCTCCCACTTCCTTTCCTCCACCTTCCGTTCTTTTATTTCTCCCTCTGTATACCGTCCTTCCACGCATCCCTTCTCTTCTCTCTCTTTCCTCTGCTTTCCTTTCCACCTTCTGTCCTTTTTTGTCTCTTCTTTATCCCTCTCTTTCCTCGCTGTGTCCATTCTCTCTCCCTACTGCCTACTCTTTCGTTCTCTCTCTGCCATCTCTCTTCGCACGTCTCTTTCATCACTCTTTCTCTTCTTCCCTCCATCTCTATTTCTCCTTCCGTCCCTTGTCCCTCCTCCTTTATTCTCATCCCCTGTCTTCTCAAGTCTGTCTTGTCTTTTCTTCTTTTCCTTCTCCCCTTCCTCTCTTCGTTTTCATTCTCCCCTCCGTCTCTTCATTTGCCCCTTCCTCTCATACTCTTCATTCTGCCCTCCCTCTCTTCATTCTGCCCTCCTTCTCCCCTCTCCTGTTCCTGACCCAGGCTCGCCTCTCATGTTCTTCCCTTGACCCTGCATCCCAATTTCCACACAAGGATATTCCATTAACTATTGTGTTTTTCAGGATATCAGGGCTACTAGAATTGTATTTTTGAGTTTCCCCCATCATTCATATTTCGTCTTCATTGTTAATACTTTACCACCTCCTGTCGACCCTCAGAGTTCTTTTCTCTTTCTCTTTCTGTTCTGGCTCACATTGTCCCCTTCCTCCCCTGTCTCTCTCTCTCTCTCTCTCTCTCTCTCTCTCTCTCTCTCTCTCTCTCTCTCTCCCACACACACACACACACACACACACACACACACACACACACACACACACACACACACACACACACACACACACACACACACACACACACACACACACACACACACACACACACACACACACACACACACACACACATTTCTCTTACCTTTCATTTACTTCCTTTCATAGCCCTTCCTCTTTTTCCTCCCTCCCTCTTTTCCTTTTACATGTCTTCCCTCCTTTATTTTTTTTCTCCCTCCTTCCTTTATTTTTCTCTGTCTCTATCCTTTCCTCCCCTGAATTCTTTTTCCCCCTTCTCCTTCCTCATTCTTCTTCCTTCTTTCCTTCCCTTCGTGCCTTTTCGTCCTCCTTCCTACCTTCCCTCTCTCCTTCACTTCTTTTCCCCAATTTCTCTCTCCCTCTTTTCTTACCCACATTTTCTTCCTCCCTTTCTCCTTTCCCCTCACTCCCTCCCTTCCCTCTTGGTCTTCCTTCTTCCTTCCTACCTTCCCTCCTCCTCCTTCTACCCCCATATTCTTCTTCCCTCTCCCTCTCTCCTCTCCATTCCTGTTCTTCGTCCCTTCTTCGAACACCCTCACCCTCCCTCCCTCCAGTCATTTTCTCTTCCCTTCCCCCTCCCCCTCCCTGTTCCGGCTTAGTGCCTCTCGTGACGGTGAACCAATATGTTAAAATTATACCATGATTATATGACAGGTTTTTTTTGTGGTAATGTATACACCATGCCCGCCACCGCCACACTACCACACTACCAACAACACTGCCACACTACTACCACACGCCACACTGTATCTTTTAACCACAGCTACCATACAGTTGCCCTTTACCATACTACCACTTCACTGCACTGCCTTATGATAGCACCGCAGTACTTATTTATACCTTCGCAACTGTTCCACCCCATAACACTATTGCCTTTTTCCACTCTACAGACCCATCACAGTGGTTCCATATACCACACACCCATCCACACTACTGTCCTACAGTGCCAGACTGTTCTTTCTTGCCAAAGTAGTCCACCACATTATTTCCACTCACCACACTAGCCTACCAGTCCACCACACTCTTCTTACCACGTTACCACTCCGCAACACATTGTGACCACCTACCACATTCTTCACATTCTCTGCCAGTCTAGCACACGATTTTCATCTATCATGTTATAAAGCTGCATGCATCTACAACTATTACAACTCCACCACACCACCTGTTATATTTGATCTCAAATTTGTCACACAACGAGAACCTAACACAGTTACCACCCACCATATTACCACCACCGCCACCACACATCGCCATACAACCACCACACGCCACAGTATTTCCACCATCCATACTAAGGTACCATTCAACCGTAGCCATTGCATACCACACTACCGCCATCTCACCTGTCACGATTACCACCTACCACCCCAGGACCATACCACAGGACTGCCAAATTACCACAAGCATTGTCACTACATTAGCACATCAGCACTACCACCGTACTGCCACATTACCACAACCACACCAACACTGTGCTACCACATTACCACAACCGCGCAAACACTGTACTGTCACATTACCACAACCACACTACCACCATGCCACCACATATCCATAACCACACTGACACTGTACTATCACATTTCCACTATACAAACACATTACCACAACTACACTACCACTGTGCTGCCACATTACCACGACCACACTAACTCATTATTAATGCAGTACCACACCCACACTACCACAGTACTGTCACATACCACAACCACAGTACCACTATACGACATTACAACAACCACACTACCACTATAATACTATAGTACCACAACCATTGAACTACCACATTACAACAGCCACACAAACATTACATATTGCCATATTACCGTATCACAACCACAGTCTCACTACTATTCTACCATCTGGCCTGATACTACCACACACATATCCCTCTTTGCTATACCCTCTCAGGTGCCGTGACTGCGGGCCACTTTATTACTGTACACCACACTTTACCACACCACATACCGGTACTATTAGGCTGCTCCACACCACACCACACACTGCCAGATCACACACTACCACACCACACTCTGCCACACCACACACCACCACGTCACATCACTTCATACATTGACTAAATCAGACACTATCATACACACCACCACCACACTATACATGCTTGCACATCACACCCCACTCTGCTTCATTCACATATGGTAGAACCCACTGTACCGCTACACTTATACGCGATCACACTCACATTCCCTGCCACTCATATCATCACACACACTCTGCCACACCACCTACTACCACCCTGTTGCAGTCACATACCACTATACCATCCGTGTTATCTCACACACACACACACACACACACACACACACACACACACACACACACACACACACACACACACACACACACACACACACACACACACCGCTCGCTGGCTCAGTGGTAACGTTCTACACCGCTCGCTGGCTCAGTGGTAACGTTCTCGCATGCCATCTGGTAGACGGGAGTTCGCGCCTCGCTCAGGGTGTGAAAAGTTTCACTGACGAAGTGGGTGGTTACTGTCCCCCTTGCGCAAGGGGACGGGTGTGTGCGTGTGTGAAGGTCACAGCCTTGCCCTTAGATCGGACTATATGAGCTCTCAGCTCCCTTCCGGGATGGTAAAAGCTGACGATCACGACCATCAAGTGATCCTGACCTACCCGGTGAATTACACACACACACACACACACACACACACACACACACACACACACACACACACACACACACACACACACACACACGCATCCTGACCCATCCACTCCAGCCGCCTCTCCAGCTCACTCCATCAGGGCAGAGCGTAGAGTGTCAGAGTGAACAGACAGAGTGCCACACCATCATTATTTTCTGACAGGCCCAACTCTCTCACTCCTCGTCTCCACACCCTCTCGCCTCGCTCGCTAACTTTCTCCCACACTCCTTAGCTTGTCTCACATTCGTTTTTCCTTCTTACGCTCCCTTTGTCCCTCCCTCCTGCCTTCACTCCTTCTCTCCGTCTCCTCCCATTCTCTTCGTCACTCACCTACATCCTTACATTTCACTCCTGTGTTTTCGTTTCCATACTCTTGGCTTCTTTCACTTTCTCAGTTCCTCTCTTCCATCGTACAGTTTTTCCATATCCTTCCCTCCCTACTTCCGCTCCCGACTCACCCCACCCCCCTGCTACCATACTTACTTCACTCCTCCCACTTTCTCAGTTCTTGTCTCCGTGTCTCTCCCCTCCTCCCATCGTACCATGATCCCTCAACACTCTAACTCTTTGCCTCTTCGCTCCTTCAGTTCTCTTATTCCCTTACTGTTTCATTCCATCGCCTCTCTTACTTTCTCAGTTCCTCGCTCTTCTCCTTATACTCCACGCATGTTCCACCCTCGCTTCTATACCCTTGCTTCTTCCCATTCCCTCACTCCTCGCCTCTTCTTTCCTTCTCTTCTTTTATTCACTTGGTATCACATTCTTTGCTTCTCTCACTATCTCAGTTTCTCTCACATTTCCTACCCACACTGCATGAAGTTTCTCGCTCCCTCACTCCTTGCTTCCTCATTCCAGTAGTTTCCTCATTCCTTCGTCATTTCCTCGCTCATTTCCATCCCACAATGGAACTGGTGGTACATTGATTAGCACATCTGGCTTGCAACTGGAAGAACTAAATTTTGATTCCCGGTCCGGTCAAATTAGTGGACTTAGTTGTTTGCCTCTTGTTCCTGTTGACCCAGTAGAATAATGTGGACCTGGATGTAACAAACTACCACGGGTCATGTTCTGGGGGAAGATTAAAACTTACCGTAGCAGAAACTGAGCGTCTGGTTTAATGACCCTCGTGCAGTCCAGGCATTTATTTAAGCCTTTTTCCTTTTCCTTCTCCCTTCATGTCTCTCCCTCCCTTCCTTGCTCCCTTACTATCCCTCACTTCTTGCCCTCTCCCACCCTCAGCTTTCTCATTCCCTTACTCCATCATCATAACACATGACACCACACTGAATCATTACCGCTTCGGGCATTATCACTATTATCACTAGCACACCACACTACACCACCACTACCATTCTGCCTCACCATAAAACACCACATCAGTATTCCGCCACACCACCACTCCCACACCATCAGAATCCCACCGCTGCACAGTACCATCGCCAAACAGTTACTTCCCCACTGTTACACCACACACCACTGCACCATGTTATCACGCCACGACATCATCCCTCGCCCACATCACACATCCTCACACCACTACACCATCACCAGCCAACATCACCACACCACTACACCAGCACACCACTTCTCCATAGAACTACAGCACGCTTCTCTGAAACCACCAGACCACCACACTACTCCACCTATTCCCCACACCACTACACCACCTTTCCGTACCGTACCACCCCAAAATCACCACATCAGCTCTTTTGCACACCATTAAACCACCGCACCATTACACCACCACACCACTTCACCACCACACCATCTCACCACCACTCTGTCTTACCACCACATCACCGCCGTACAACCACACAACAGCACTTCACCACCGCTGACATGGACAAGGGTAGCCAGAGATACAAGAAAAAAACTAATATCGATATTTTTTTATATGGAAACTCCCAAAGTTGGAGTAGGGATTGTTTTTTTGGTTATGTTTGTGTTCGCTTGTTTTGTGTCCATCGAATACTGTGGATGCTTCTTCTTTGTTGTAGTTCTTTCACCCCAACTTTGCCCAGATTTTCGCCATTTTGCAGCATAGTTCACGTAGTTCAGTGGCAGAATGACCAGTACTACATTTCTGCATCCTTTCCATAGCATTTCTTCGTGTCTAGCACCGTAGTCTTGTGGTAATATGTTCATGAAATTCACATTTAACACGGAGAGGTGGCAGTTTTAGGCCAAATTAAATTGAAAAGCGCATAACAGTTGTTAAAAAGGTGGTGATTGGTTATACGCTGATAAAGAACTGGGAAGTATGTGAGGATGAGGTGGGTGGGAGGAGAAACAGAGGAAGACCAAGAAGATGAAGAGATAAGGTGTGAGTATATAAGGAGGGGTGGCGTGTGTCATGGGACAAAGGGTCATCAGTGAATAGGGACAGAAACTGTTGGAGTTCATTTTGTAGTGACCACCCCTCACAGGCTGCAGCGTCAGGCTGTAGTTAGACAGATCGATAGATGTTGGAGCCTAGTTTTACTGTTCAGTCATGATAACATCCTTATTTCTGTTCCCGCCATATGATTTTATTCAGCTTTGCTAAGATCGTCACAAAGAGGTTAACGGAGAAGGTTTGAAACTCCCAGATCATCAGGTCCTTCTCCAAAGCTGAAAGAAATCGTCGTGCGGCAGCAAGAATGAATTAGATATTACGTCATAGTACTGAACCGGTCATTCTGTTCACAGCGAAGATAACTCTCCATTGAGCAAATTCATCTGGTACAAGCCTGAATAAGATGCCAAAATTCTCCCGTAGCAATAAATGGGTTAATGAAGACATACTAATTCCATGTCTTTCATACTCTGAATATAATCGTGTGGCGTGAGTAATACTTTTAGTAAGGAAACTCGTCGTATTGAAGGGGTTAAGGTAAAGAAGGCTGAGGAGTGTGGAACTAAAGTGTCTGGAACAGTGGTGATGGAAGTGGTGTGTAGAACTGAAAGTGGAGAGAGAAATAGTTATACAGTATATATATATATATATATATCTATATATATATATATATATATATATATATATATATATATATATATATATATACACAGAGAGAGGGGGGGGAGAGAATGGGGTAAGAGAGAGGGTTAAAGGGGAGGAAGGTAGAATAAAAATGGGAGGTGAGGAGGAAGAGGGTTAAGAGAAAGGATGGAGTGGGAGAAGGAGAGGGAAGATTAAGGAGAGGTGGAGAGGGTAGAGAGAGAAAAAACTGAGATGGATAGAGAGGAAAGAGTGAGGGGAGAAGGATAGGGTAAGTGGGGGAGAGGGTAAAAAGATGATAGTGATTAGAGGGATTCGTGGAGACAAGGAACGACAAGAAGGTGAGAATAGAAAACAGGAAAGTGAGAGGATTGTGTCGAAAATTCAGTAATGGTGGAAAAAAAGAGAGAGCGAAAAAGGGTGGAAAAGAGGGAAGATAATAACATAAGGAGAAAATGAGGGGGTGAAAGCTGGAGAAGAGGTGAAGGTGGAAAGAGGGAGCTTGAGAGAAAGTGGGTTAAGAGGAAGATGAGAGAGAGAGAGAGAGAGAGAGAGAGAGAGAGGGAGGGAGGGAGGGAGAGAGAGAGAGAGAGAGAGAGAGAGAGCGTCGTGTGTCAGTAAGTTTGTGATCTCCAATATGCTGCAAACTTTACCAACAACTCCTCACTTCCCCTCCCATACATCACTTTATAGCCGATCCCTCCCCTCTCTCTCTCTCCTCTCTCCTCTCCTATCTTCTCTCTTCATGTGTCTTCTTCTCTTAGTTTCTAGCTTCCTCTCTCTCTCTCTCTCTCTCACACACACACACACACACACACACACACACACACACACACACACACACACACACACACACACACACACACACACACACACACACACACACACACACACACACACACACACACACACACACACACACACACACACACACACACACACACACACCAACTGTAAGTGATGTCCTTTCCTCTCGTACCTCCCCCTCTCTCCTCCCGCTCCCCTCCACAAGTTCAAGTCCTTTCTCCCCTCCATTTCCAACCTCTCCTTTCACCCTCTTTCTCCCCTCACCCCAGAATTGCCTTTTACTCTCCCTCTTCCTCTCCCACACCCTTTACCTCCCTTCCCGTCCTTCAGTTCTAACCCCATTCTTAGTCTTCTCTTTACTCTTATCCTCTCTCCATTGTTCTTCACCTATCCTTCTGTACCTCCTTTCCTTTATCTTCCCTTTCCTCGGCCCACACTTCTTATTCTCTCCTTCTCTGGCCTCCTTCCCTTCTCCTCATAGCAAGACAAAGGAAAGCACTGAACAGCAGAAAATGTATTGATCCGACCCAGACTGTTATAGGGTAGGATATGGCTGCAGCTTCTATTAAAAATTATATGAGAAAGGTTACCTGTCCTATGTCTTCCTATTCCTTGTTCTGTTCTTTCCTTCCTCCTCCTTTCTCTTCTCGCGTCCGTCCTTCCTCTTCGTCTTTCTCGCCATCAGCTCCCTTTTCTGTCTTCCTCTTTTCCCTTCTTCCTTCCTCTACATCTCCCTTCACCTCTCTCCTACTCTTTGTCCCGTCTTCCCCCTTCTTCTTTCGTCTTCCCCCATCCTTCACTGACAGTCCCTCCTTCCTCTCCCGACTCTCATCCCAACACTCATACTTTGTCTCAGACTCCTCCCTTTTACGTTTTCTCTTCCCCTTCAACTTCTCGCCGTTTTTCATTTCCTCTACACTTTGCCTCTTCATCGTTTTGGCTTCCACACCCCTCACCAATTACCTTCTCTTACAGTGCCCCCCTTTTTCCTTTCCCCTCAAGCCATTTCGCTTTCTTTTCCACTTTTTCCCTTCTTCAGACTTTCCTCGTCCGTCTCGACCTCTCTTCTCCTCTCCTTCTCTTTCTCCCTCTCCCCTCTCCTTTCCTCTCCTCTTCCTTTTCTTCCCCCTATATCTCTTGTGCTTTCATCTCTCCCTTCCCCATTTCTTCTCATGTTCCTCATCTCCGTTTACCTCCCATTTCACCTTTCCTTCTCATTCTCTCTTCTTTTCTCTGTTCTCCCTATTCTTTTTCCTGTCCGTCCCCCCCCCTATCCTTCCTCCCCCCCTCCCGTAGTAGCGACCGTAGGGATGTCAGACATACGAGGGCCGTAATTTAGGTGGGAGTGTCGTAACTCTGGCGGGGCCTCGCTTTACGCACGCAGTTGCATAATTAACACCAGCCCCTCCGTCCGTAGCTCTCACTCACCGCACGGGCCCCTCACATCACATACCATACCCTCTCGCACACACGGACGGGATCTGGGTGGCACTGTAGGCTTAGTAGCACTCTTTCCTAGGCGGTTTATTTTGCCTGGTACAGCTTGGTATTCCCTTTTTACGGTTTTGATATATATATTTGTTTTACCGTCATAGTTTGTATGGAGGATGTTGAGGTGTAATATTCGGAATACATCGCTAAAGAAGAGATGCTATGAAGTCGTACGTGCCACCTAGAATACGACCCAAAAATAGATAAGTAGATAGATAGGTATTGATAATTTACTGACCACAAAATTAAATCCCCTTCTCTACGACCACTTGCTGAGTAGTAGTCTAGTTAAGTGCAATAACTGAAAACGAAAATCGCCCAGAAATTACAATACACGTCCCTTAATAAGTAGTACCCATAAATCACCTGTCTGTCGCCACATTGAAACCATCTTTCTATACTCACATTTTAACCTATACCACCCTTTCACACCCGCACATATCAACCACACCCACACCACCCGTCCACATCCACGCTGTTGATGTGTGTGTGTGTGTGTGTGTGTGTGTGTGTGTGTGTGTGTGTGTGTGTGCATTCATGAGGGTTGTATTCATGCCTGTGTATTCGCCTGAGGTTTGTATTCACGTCATGTTTGCATCACACACGCGAGGCACACTTAACATCAAGGTGGCCGGGCCTCTTTGGTGGTGGCGGGCAGGCAGGCAGGACCCCTAAAGACGTTTACGGAAAAATATTTGCAAAGGAGTTAAGTAAACTCTCGCTCAGTGTGTTTTAAGTGAAGCGTGTAGTGTGTGGTTTAGGGACAGTATGAGTTTATCTATATGCATACCGTCACACTAGACCTATACTTATGCCCTAGATATATACTGCTACCATACACCAAACTGCACATATACCGCCATTTATTGTATTATTATTGCACTAACATTACACCACTTCTCATCTATCACAACATTTTATAACCACAGCATCACACCCTCCCAGTTCACACCATAACACATCAAATCTCCGAAATTCTTGATCACTATAACTCTTTCACCACATCATTTCACTTTCACAACCGTCTTACTAACACCACACCATAATACAGCCTTTGTTCCTGCACACCACCATCACACAGTCTCTTGATAAATTCACACCATCACTATCACACAGTGACATCACCACCACATCACCGTACCACTCTTACTCAACACCTTATCACCATTTCACCACCCTGCTCTCAACATAAGCATCACCACAGCGCATCGCATACTAGTAATCATACCACCTTTACATTACACCATATCACCATCACTTCACCACTCCATAATACAACTCCATCATCACACCATCACCACATCACCATCACACAACATCACAGCATACCATACCACTGCACGTCACGCAAGTACACACTACACCACCACCATTTACACTGCACCACACCATCACCTCACACCACATCATCACACTGCTTTGGCCCCTCGCTCCAGATATATCCACAATATTTTTACATTTGTTTTGTACGTTCCGGTATATCAGGTGACATTTATATTCTGTGTGCAGTGTAGCGTAGTTTGTTATAACATCTTATTTCAGCGTAATATTTTTACATTTTTGTGGATAAATTATTACTCGTTTATTTGCATTTGTCTGTGTCAGTTTATCTGTATCTGTTTATCTACCTGTCTGTTTATTTGTTTATCTATCTGTCTCTATATAGGCTGTCTGAGTCAATCTGGTTTTCTCCCTCTATGTGTCTCCCTACCCACCTACCAGTCTATCTAACTATCCATCCATCCATCCATCTATCCGTTTATCCATCCATCCATCTATCTATCTGTTCATCCATCCATCCATCTATCTATTCATCCATCCATCCATCCATCCATCCATCTATCTGTCTGTCCATTCATCTGTCCATCCATCCATCTCTCTCTCTCTCTCTCTCTCTCTCTCTCCCTATTTATATATATATATATATATATATATATATATATATATATATATATATATTGGGTAGGTATATATGGCCGAGTGGAAGGTCACAAGTGCCGTATGGACCGCGCGTGGAGTTCAAGGAAAGGGATATAACTCCCATCCTGAATCTAATTTACAAGGTAAAAAATAAATACATAAATAAATAACGTTTTGCTTGCCCATAGACAAGAACGAAAGTAAATTGGTACCACAAAAATAGCTGTTGAGGGTTCGGCGAGGGGGCATTTCCCCCGACCCAGCAAGAAAATATTCACGATTTTCAAGACAAAAGAATGGAATATTTTGTATGGGTTTGCTTACAGGCGTAGTTAGCTTGTAAGCACCACTGGAATTGAGCTAGGAGAGGTTCGGGGGACGGTGGGAGTAGCCCCACCTTTGACCCCCAAGATAATATGGTTTTCACAATTGTAAAGACCCATCTATCAGTCTATAGCCAGACGTGTTAATACCGTAGATGGTGACCACAAATAAATCGCCTCCATGTTGCCATGTCCTATGCCATTACGCTGCCCTCCTCCCAACCCACACACCCCTCTCTCATATACTGTAGGCTACCTCTCTACTCCATCCTTCCATCTCATCATCGTTCTCTCCCTCTCTCCCTCCCCCACCACTTCACTCACATACACGCTCCTCGTTAGTGATTTTCTCTCTATTCTCTCCACATGGCCACACCACCTTAGTGTATTTCTTCTAACGCATCCAATCACATCCACATCTACACCACAACGCTCCATCGTTTCATTTGTCAGTCTGTCTTTCCATGTAACTCCACAAGCTCCTCTCAAATAACCCATTTCCACTGCGCTTACCCTTGACTTGTGGCCTTCCAACAAGGTCCAAGCTTCGCTTCCATAGGTTAGAGTTGGTGTCACAGTACTATCATGCAGTAATTTTTTTACTTCCCTGCTCACTTCCTTATGTCATATAATTGCCTTCGAAGAACCAACAACTTTTCTTCCCTGTTGCACCTTTTCAGGCAAATCATCCTCCAAACTTCCATTCTTAATACTAATCACACTTCCCAAGGACTTAAATGACTCAAATTTTCAAGATAAAACTCTGAAACTGTCTTCCTCTGTCTGTATCCATCCCACTGCCAGTGACCTCCAGTCTTTCAAACGCAGTGTGTCCAGTCACCTCGAAATGAACAGATCTTGAATTTGGCTCAGTTTTTTTCTTGGAGGGAACAATGTTGCGGGCTTCTGGCTTTTGGTTCCTTCTTCCTTGCTTTAAAAAATATCGTATAGGCCTAAATAAAAATACAGGCCCAAGTAAGTCGTTGGTACCGTAGAAATTATGTGTGGATGTTAGGAGAGGGGTAACACCTGCCGACCCCTTCCCACAAGAAGATATCCACAGTTTTCAAAGATAAATGAGTGAATCATTGGGTATGGTGTATTAGTGGATGTGCGCTGGGTGACATGGTGGAGTGAGTGGGTTGGCATGGATATGATCAAGGTGGGCGCTTTGTCAACCCAAGAAGTGGCCAAACTGAGATTGATTTCTTGGGAAATTTATGGAAACCACACAAAACAGTGTGAGATCTGAGACATTCCTTCTGGATGAGCTGTGGGATGGTGTCATGTTGTTCTGCTTAGATCAGTTGACCGAGTAACGCCGGTTAGCGCTGCTAGAACATACATACGTACATACATATATAATTTATATTATTAATTTATACATTTTTTCTCAAACTCCTATGACTCACTCAACTTTATAAAATCGTCTGTTTTTACCCAGACGATTTTATCAATAATATTAATACTTGGATAGCTGAAAATGTTAATGACTCGTATTTTGTTTTTCCTGGTTGCACTTGCCGCGAGCCCGGCGCTATGGTGCCGTAGTTGAGGCGTGTTGTGATCCATGTTCCTTTGGCACAGTTGCCCGGGAAACATGCTGCTGAGGCTGGTGCAGGTTGTGGCATAAGATGCTGGATAGGAAGCAGTGATAGTTGCTACACACGCTCATGCATCCTCTCTCTTTCTTTGCTTCTATATGTGTAGATGTCTGTGTGTATGTGTATGTTCATGCTTTTATGTGTATGGAGTGCGTGTATTCTATATTGCACTTGTGTGTGTTGATGTATGTACGTGTGTGTATGCAAGAATGTATGTGTGTTTGTGTATATGTGTACATACTTGTGTTTGTGTATGCATGTGTGTGTGTGTGTGTGTGTGTGTGTGTGTGTGTGTGTGTGTGTGTGTAAATTGATTTGTGGATAAACATCATCTTCAGCACGGACGTGTACTTGTATATGTGTACGTGTTTATATGAACGTATATATATATATATATATATATATATATATATATATATATATATATATATATATATATATATATATATATATATTACTATGTGTGAGTGAGATGGCTAGCGACTACTTAAACATCATCTTCCCGGAAGTGTATGTATATGTATGTATAGCTGTATGTATGTGAGTATGTACGTGTATATGTGTAAGGTGTTTGTTGTACACTTAGACATCTTCATCCTGGACGTGTGGTGTGGCATTAAATGTTACAGCATCATATCCTCATTTTCCTCTGCCTTTTCACTCAGACTCATAAGCCTGTATGCACGTAGGAGGGGCTCTTGCGTGAACTGTTATTTCCTCGTGTTATGTGAGGTTATTCTGACCTGATTATGTTATGTTGTTGGGGATTTTTGTTTGTTTTCTATGGTATGGTGGGGTTCGGTTCTTCTCGTGTTATTTGTGGTATGTGGACCTGTTTGTGCAATGTTCTTAGGTATTATTGTTCTTTGTGTATGTGTGTGTTTTTTATTGTCTGGTGTGGCTCTTGAACCCGTGTAATTTCGTGTTTTTTTAGTAGTTGAGTGCTGTTTTGTGCCTTTTTTTTTTTTGTTGTTGTACATCCGGGCTCTTGTGTCGTTATTTCTGGGTGTTATGTTTCTTTGACCAGATTTTGGAATGCTGTTACTTGAGTGCTGCTTAGTTTTTAGGTTGTGTTACGTAGTTGTAGTGTGTTATTAATTGTGTCTGGTAATTTCATATTTGGTTGTTATACCGTTACTGTTATTTGGGTGTTATTCTATTAACTGATTCTGTGTTATGTGCGTATGTGACGCTGTTAGCTTAGTCGAGTGTGTGTCTGTTATTTCGATGTTATTCTATTACGGTAGGCCATTGTTTGTGTGTGTGTGTGTGTGTGTGTGTGTGTGTGTGTGTGTGTGTGTGTGATATTTTAAGTTAGCCATTTGGTTTAGTTATGTTCTGTGGTTCTGTTATGGCATTAATTGAGGCTATTGCTCTTATTTAACCAGCTGTTATGTTGCTTATTTGGTTGTTATGAGTTTTTGTTGTAAATTGAGTGCTGCTTCTATGTTTGTGTTATTGAGGTGTTATTTAGTTATTCCGTTCTTTGGCTGTTCTCTTATTTGAATGTCATGTTTGGGTTTGTTACTATTTTAATTTTTTAATGTTATTCTGTTATTTGGCTCTGTTATGCGTTCGTTGATTTTGGTATATTTGGTTGTTAATGTTACTGATTTTTATAGAGTTATTGTTTGATTTCCATATTCTGCTTGTGGGTTGGTTAATTTGTAATGAAATAATGCTGTCACTCAGGGCTTCCTTTTTCTTGTTCTTTTGTTTACTTGTGATGTTCTTGTGTTTGGTAGCAGCATTTGGTTGTGTGTTTCGTTCTTTTATTTGGTTCTATTCTCGTATTTGGTCCTGTTTTGACGATACATGGTTGTTTTAAATTATTTTTGGATTCTGTTTTGATATTTGACTTTGTTCTCTATGATTCTGCGAAGCTATTTGATTTGGTGCTATGTTATGTGGTTTAGTTATAATTTCATGTGATTTAGGTGTATTGTTATTTATTTCTGCTCTGCCTCACTGCTATATCTCTGCCATTTAGTTGTGCTCTTCGTTATTCCCAGCAACCCCTGCCCAGTCCCAGAATAACAAAAGGAAGTCACAGGATGGAAATAGATATGGTAGGAGGAGAGATGCTAAAAGTGAGGGACAGGGTGAGTGGGGGACGCTGGAACGAGGAATGTGGTAGGAAGGGGGGACACGGAAGGTTGGGTTTGGGTGAGAGGGTGTGAGGGAAACTTAAGGGGGAAGAGGGAAGAAGAGGAGGAGGAGCAAGTAGGGGAGGGAGGTGCTGGTGGGAAAGGATGTTGAGGAGAGGAGAGGGATGTAAGGGAGTGATGGACTCAGTGAGAGATGTGGGGAACAGAGAAAAGGTCGGGGAGATAGGATGTGGGGAGTGGAGAGGGGAGTGCTAAGGAAGTAGGTAGTGTGGGGGAGAGGGGTCAAGGAGGGAGGAAAGAAGGAGAATGAAAAAGGGTTAAGGAGTTTGAGGGGAAGGGAACTGGGAGTCTGTGAGTTAACCATTCAGTACAATAACTTTTTCGTTCCTTTCTTTTTTAACGAAGGGAAGCCCATTGTTGGTGAAGAGGTTAACAAAGGCTTTACCTACCTCGTGTTAATTATATAACTTCTCTTAAGCTGAAAATAGTCTGATGTAGGTAGAAAGAAAAAAAACATGAAAAACTTCATTGTACAGAAAGGTTTATTGTTATAATTACATACTCGTTGTGTAGTGTCATTGTTTGACCTCTTTAACACGTTGTCTTATTTATTTCATCAGATTGCTTCGTTACATTTAGGAAGGCGAGCCATCGTTGTGACTGGGTTAGAAACAGACTTCCGTAACTCCTTTAGTATTATCACTTTTTTAAATATCGTTTTTGCTGTCAAAGTACTTAGCAATGTCATAGGCTGCCGTAAGTAATAGACGGCGAAGTTTGGGAAATTTTACTCATATAAAATGAACACACAGACACCAGGGGGGCAGTACAACCTCTCTTATGATTTCTGCTCTACCATTATTTTGTGATATTAACGCCACACATGACAATTACATGTAATGTAATAGAATAAGGTGCTTATTTTGTTTCAAAGTGAAAAACATGGTAATGTAATCAACCTGAGCACAGCGATAAAGGGTAATTCTCTGTCTCTGTCAATGTGTGTGTGTGTGTGTGTGTGTGTGTGTGTGTGTGTGTGTGTGTGTGCGTGCGTGCGTGTGTTTGTGTGTGTGTGTGTGTGTGTGTGTGTGTGTGTGTGTGTGTGTGTGTGTGTGTGTGTAGTGTTTGCGACACTGTCTTCAGTTCACTTTAACTTGACCTAAAATTAGTATCTCTTCGCCTTGAATACTGAGCCGCAGAAAGGGATTAGCACTATTATTTGGTGCTAGTCACGATAAAGTGCTATGGAAAAGTTGAAGAGTCGTAGTTGTCGTATTCTGTTACTGAGGTTCGGGAAATAAACTGCCAAGTTAAGGTAGACGAACTAAGCGGCATTAAGGTTGAGGTTGGTGCCCGTGTCACTGTATGGAGTAAAGGGGGAATGGGTGGAGTAATGGAGATGGGATACTGTATGCCCTTGAGGTGCTTTTGTCACCTGCCTCGCTCTTGTAAATGGTTATATCTTATGTTTTATATGTCTTGATAATCCCGTGCATTGTTAGAACGTGGGTGTGCTGTAAAACCCTTTGTTGTTTAATCGTCACCCTCGACTGAATAAAGTCGCCTGGTGTATCCTTTGGTTTAGTTAGCTCTTTAGGTCCTCGACCGCACCAGTTGTGCGTAATTCTGCGTATGACAAATTTATTTTATCTTTTATTTTATCTGTGGAAAATGTCTACTAAAAACATAAATAGCAAACGAGGGAGAGTTAGCTAATGTGTAGTATGCAAGAAGTGCTAGAAAGCATTCTAATCCCGGGAGCATACGACCCCAGATGCTGGGTGAGTCCACTGGTTACAGTTTCACTTACTGTCAACGTGTGTCCGGTGCCGGGCGGCGGCAGGTGTCCAGTTACCTTTGGTCAGTGACAGGACGCTCGGATGGACCCTGTCACCAGGGAACACGGCCTTTGAAGGCTACTAGAACGCGGCGTATTTGATTCCCACGATTGCCATCCCGGTGCATCCCAGTTAACCTACGCTTGTCATCCCGGTACATGCCAGTGAGGGTGAAATGGTGAGGGTCGGTGGGTGTTTGGGTGGCAGGGAGTAACGTAATCCTCTTGCCTTCACCCCCTGACAACATTACCAACTTTCTGAGCGCCTCGAGTCAACACTGGCAGCTTTTATTTTTTTACACTCTTGCCTCGTGTATATTTGAATGGAAGAAAGAAGCTGCTTTTAACTCCTTCAGCACGGTGACGTATGTCATATTATCGTTTCTGCCACCATTTTTTTAAAGATAGGGTTCGGGTACTGAAATTCGTTAATGGCCATATACTGTATATCCCCTCCAGTTCGAAAAGTCTCTCGTTAGGTGAATATAATTGTTCGAAGGTGCTAAAATAAGGTATAAATAAATCGGTTAAAGTCAGTGTTGTGGCGAAGTATTAAAAGTAGTCGGTGTCGTGATATTCCGTGGCGGCCATGGTGCAGAGTCAAAAGTTTTACGGCCAGTTTGATAGGCTTTAGTCAGCTGGAGTACGACTCCCTGCCTGCCCCTGTCATGCTAAGAACAACCAACCGCTGTTTTGCCATCTTGCTAATGTGGTGTTGGTTTGTGCACCCGGTAGACCCTCTCTTCCAACATGATCGGCGCAGTGGAGTGACAGGCGTGATGTATTGTGCTGTGGCTTGGCTGTGTAACTTAGTGTGTCTTTGGAGTAGCTGGGTGGTGTAACTGCAGTGTCTGTGTAGTTAATGTGTATAATGTGGTTGTGTGGTATGGCTGATATAGCTGCGTAGTTTGTGTGTGGTGTGGCTGTGTGGTGTCACTGTGATGTAGCTTTGTGTTGTGGTTTTGTGGTGTAGCAGTGTAATGTGGCTGTGTGGTGTAGCTGTGTAATGTGGCTGTGTGATATGGCTGTGTGGTGTAGCTGTGTGATATGGCTGTGTGGTGTAGCTGTGTGATATGGCTGTGTGGTGTAGCTGTGTGATATGGCTGTGTGGTGTAGCTGTGTAATATGGCTGTGTGGTGTAGCCGTGTAATGTGGCTGTGTGATGTAGCTGTGTAATGTGGCTGTGTGGAGCAGTTGTGTAATGTGGCTGTTTAGTGTAGCTATGTAAACAGGCTTTGTGGTGTTGCTGTGTGATGTGTCTATGTGGTTATAGCTGTGCGATGTGGCTGTGTGGTTTGGTTGTGTGGTGTATTTCTGTTGTGAAGTGGCTGCGTGGTTTATCCTTGGTGTGGAGTGGGTGTGTGATCCAGCCATAGGTGTGGCTGTGTATTGTAGCAGTAAGATGTAACTGTGGCATAACAGGTGTGATATTATGTGTGATAGTGTAGCTCATTATAGTATTGGAGTGGCTGTATTGTGAAACTGTGCGTATGTGACTCTTAAGATATACAGTCGGTGTCTTATAGCAGGTAATAGCGATAAAACCAGGTTATATTGTAGGTTTCTATACGCACCTTAAGCATCACCTCCGTTTCCATTCCCTGTAATAGTTTCCTTTATTACCAGTTCTTTCATTGGTAACTTCATCTTTTTCTACCTCTCCCTTCTTTTCATTTTGTCTTTTCTTCTTTTCTCTGACTTGTTTCTCTACCTTATCATCCGCTGCCCTCTTCGTCCCCTTCCATACCTCTCCCTTTCCCTCACTGTGTTTCTTCCTTCTCTCTTGAAATCACATTCATTCTCTCCTTTGCATAACTTCACCTACCTTCGTGGTAACCTTCTTTCTTTCTTCTCTTCCTCAACATTCTTCATATCCTTCTCTTCCTTCCGTTTTTCATTACTGCTTACCTTCTTCCTTCTCTTTCCCCATATTGTCTCTTCTCTTCCACTTTGTTCATCATCTTCTCTCCCATGGCACTGTTTTCCTTGCTTCCCTTCCTCGGCACGGTGTTCTTCTTCCTTCTTCTTGTATGTTTCATACTGTATTTCTTCTCTCCCCGTCCCTTTCGTTCCATTGCATTACTCATTCTGATACCTTGTACAGCTTTGCTTCCTATTAGTCACCCTTCGCAGTGCAGTCAAGCTTCTCCATATTTTTATTTACTTAATTGTTATTTATTTATTTGTGTTATTTGTTCGTTTATATTTTTAACGTTTACTTAGTATTTCTTATATTGCCTCTGCACAGTCACTCTGTAAATCGTTTGGTGTTATTACTAATCTTTTTTTCATGGTTCACTTTTCATTGAACATTGGTCATAATGTACCCAAGGTTTTCATATTTACAGCTTTTATCTGGCACTCTCCATTTACAGTTTAAAATCCAAATGACGTGGCGCTCAACTAAGCAGTTTTGTCAAGATCATTATGAAGTATTTTTTTTTTTTTTAAGATATATCTGCTGTGATACTAGTTTATAATATCACCAGCAAGTGTAGCTGCTGTCGACTATATAATTCATATCAGCAAGAAATTAGCCAGGGCCTGAAACTGAGCCATGAAAAAAAGGCACTCTGTAATATTCTTCCAGTCTTAGTATTTTGAATGAATTCCAACTTTGTGTATATCCGTCACCCAAGTATCATTTACTTGAGCTCAGTGCCTGGAAACTGTAGGCTTGAATTATACCAGGGAGTGTTTTGCGGGAAGCTTTATCGAATATAATCTGTAAGCACCGTCCCAGTTTTCATTCCTCTCTCATACCGCCTTCTCCCTCTTACCTTTTTTTTTTCCAACCCTCCCCCATTTTTCTCCCTCCCTCCCATAGTTTCTTTTCACTCCCTCTCTTTTTTCCGCCTCCTCCCTATGTTTCCCACCCCATTGCAAGGAGGGATACAGGTAACTCAATAACCTCTCCTCCCTCACTTTACTACCCCTTACGTGCTGAGCTAGCGATGACAGAGAGAGAGAGAGAGAGAGAGAGAGAGAGAGAGAGAGAGAGAGAGAGAGAGACTGCCACACTGATCTTACGGTCCTTAGTAGGGGATCCGCCCTTTGCACTAATTGAAAGTCATATTCGCTAATTACAGAGGATCGTGAATAGTTAACAAAGCAAATGAGAGAGAGAGAGAGAGAGAGAGAGAACAGAAGTTAAAGGAACGTGAGGGGGGAGGGACGGTTTGATGAAGGAATGATTTTTAGGCATGGCAAAAGGATGAGAGGATGAGGAGAGGGGAGGGGAATGTGAAATAAGGAGGAAGAAGCGAAAGGAAAGATGGCGGATGGATGGAGGAATGGAAAGACAAAGGGAAAAACTGATGGAAGGAAGGAAAAGAAAATGAAAAAAGTAACGGAAAGATGGAAGAGTGAATGGATGGGTAGTTGAATTACAGAATGAAACCAGAGAGCGCATACCTCCGTCAATGCCATTGGCATTAAAAAGGATCCGGATCTGGATTCGAATCCGTGGATGTCGGATCCGGATCCGCCCCAAATTTAATCATTTCTTTCTGGTCCGTGACTCACTTTTCCACAAAATTTCTTTGAAATTCACTGAGAACTTTTGAAGTTATTGTGCGGGATACTCCAGATCCGGATCCGTATCCGGCCCAAAATTTTATCATTTCTTCCGTGGCCCATGGCCCACCCTTTCACAAAATTTCATCACAATCCGTTAATTTTTTTTTTTTTTTTTTTTTTTAGTTATCCTGCAAACTGACAGAGAAAGAAACCATTGCGGACTCAAACATGACCTTGGCGGAGGTAAAAATTAAATGAAACTAGACAGCACTCAGAGAGCGCATACCTCCGTCAATGCCGTTGCTATTAAAAAGGACCCGGATTCGTGGATATGGGATCCGGATCCAGATCGGCCAAAAAATTTAGTCAAATCTTTCTTGGTCCATGGCCTACCTTTCCACAAAATTTCATCGAAATTCATTGAGAACTGTTGAAGATATAGTGCGGGATACACGGGATCCTGATCAGGCCCAGAATTTAATCATTTCTTCTTTGGCTCATAGGCCACCCTTCCACTTAGTTTCATCAAAATCTGTTCATAACTTTTTGAGTAATCCTGCTAACAGACAGACAGACAAACAAACAAACCAGCCCGGGGTAAAACCTAACCTTCTTGGCGGAGGTATATATTTTGGACGAATGGATGGATTGGAGAAATGATGAACAGATTAATCAGTGAACAACAGGGAGAGAAGGGAAAGTAAAGAACAAAAGGTAAAGGAAGGAGTGGAAAGCGATTGTGTTGTGTGTGTGTGTGTGTGTGTGTGTGTGTGAGAGAGAGAGAGAGAGAGAGAGAGAGAGGGGGGGGGAGAATTTGCCAGACAGAGTTGGGTGAGAGGCGTGATCTGATTGGTGGAAGTAAGGGCCAATCTGGATCCTTTGGCACCCGTTCATTATTCTCTCTCTCTCTCTCTCTCTCTCTCTCTCTCTCTCTCTCTCTGTCTGTCTGTCTCTCTCTCTCTCTCTCTCTCTCTCTCTCTCTCTCTCTCTCACTGATTGCAGGTAGTCATAATGGTCGCCCTGGGAGTTTATCAAATGAGGGATTATCATAAATTTTCCTAAAACTTTTTCCTCTCGGGGTCTTCGTGATTAGTGGGTTTTTTATTATTTATTTTAATACAGGGAGAAATTATATAATGGCCTCCCCCCCCCGGGTAGCTAATGAGAGAGAGAGAGAGAGAGAGAGAGAGAGAGAGAGAGAGAGAGAGAGAGAGAGAGAGAGAGAGAGAGAGAGAGAGAATATAAAGCAAGTGGATTTGTATTTCCTGTAAAAAATGTTGCAGGAAAATACGGTAAGAGTTTTCATGGAACTGACTCGATCACGCATCCTTTTACAATGTTCTCTTTCTGTCCGGTTGACTAGAGAGAACTGGTAAGTGGTCTGCAAAATGTTGTTACATGGATTGCACAGCTAATACTTTATGAGACGAAGTATTAGAGAAGTATTATCCAGCTGCAGATTTTACTGCTAAGGCTTGTTTGATTCACTCTTAGCTTAATGATATCGTTTAGATGGAATAGAATACTAAAGTTGTTTCCACCATGCGAGGGTTAATGGTGCAATATTGATCTGGGTAAATGTTTCCCACATATAACTCTCCACCTGAATACGATCGCGTGACAGTAGCTACAGTAGAGTAATATAAATAGACTTCATTGGACTGAAAATGTTAGGGCAAGTATCAAAGTGCAGACCGTATTTAGTGTCTACCAGTATTCCGTTAATACATGATTACATATTCGTATATTACCTGGGTATAAGCTTTACAAAACTATCATAATCGTCCTCCCTAACCTGAGGTAAATTTTCATTCTTTGGTTTATTTCCCGTAGCTCAGTGGCACAGTTAAACAGCACTACGACCCTACATCCTCTTCATAGCCTTTTTTCATGGCTAGCATCGTATTCTAGTGTTAATCCTTTGTTATAGCTCAGCATTCGAGATGGAGATATGACAGTTTTAGGCCAAGCAAAAATGAACTGACTGTTTTAGGCCAAGTAAAGATGAACAGAATATGCTGTAGATGTCGATGAGCACCCAAGTAGGCTGGTAAAATTGTATGAACGTATATATTGCATGACTAACCATAGATTCATTACATGACTCATAACAGATTTCTTATTCTCGCATTGAACCTTCCACTACAATGATTAGGACCTTACCTCTGCTCTTGGTGGTCATATACTAATCAGGACTGAATATGCAAAGGGAGAGTAGTCCATATGCAAGTCCAAGCATTTCAGTGGCTGTGTTGGGTATGGAAGAGTCTGTGTCATCTGTAAGAACTGGCAGGGTGCGAATATATGCTAACATACGAAAGGACGGGCTACCTACACCCACTTTAAATGTGCTCCACGGCTATTACATGCAGTACTATAGTACCCGAAAGCAAATAGATATATTACATGAAGCACTAATATGATACTGTAGGTACGAATATACAGTATATATATATATATATATATATATATATATATATATATATATACACAGACATAAGGTACAGAATTACCAATTTGAAAATATAATAATAAATATTACATAAATGGATTATAATTTTTCCCATTCTCAGTAGCTGTACTGTAGGTCATCATCACCCGAAGCGCTAATGTTCCTAAAACAAATCCTGCGTCACCACTGGCTTTTAATATCACGCATACACTAATATTACACCAGTATTATTGTTATTATTTCCACGAGTACAAATATTAGGCTACCCGGACATTAACATTAAACAAACACATATGTTACACGACTCCTAGCACAGATTATCGTCCGTGTACTAATATTACTTAAATATATATATCATGAAGTGCAGTACTATTCCAGTATTACACGAACACTGTCATCACATAGCTAGTACAAAGTAACATGCGTGTACTGCTGTCAGTAATTACAGTCATTACCACAATATTACTATTACATGAGCCCAGATATTACACACACACACACACACACACACACACACACACACACACACACACACACACACACACACACACACACACACACACACACACACACACACACACACACACACACACACACACACACACACACACACACACACACACACACACACACACACACACACAATACCTCACTTCTGCTCATATTCCAATCCATGTACTAATTTTACAAAGAACACAGATACTACACAGGCAGCTAACACATCGGTACACGACAACCAGCACAGATTTCCTCTCATGTTGGCTTCTAATATTACATGCACTGCAGATGTACCCTAATGCAGTGATGGGAGGGTAGGGTAGAGGAGGGGAGGGCAGGACTGGGGAGGACAGAATACGGTAAGGTAGATACAGGAACGGTACGGTAAAACAAAGGTGGGGCAGGGTAGGACAGGGTAAAGTAAGGAAGAACAGGATAGAGGAAGGTAAGGTAAGGTAAGGTAGGGCACAGCAGTATGGGTATCCAGGGTGAGCAGGGCATGGTAGGATAAGATAAGGCATTGTAGAGTAGGAAAAGGAAAGGTAGAGAAGTATTGGGCAAGGTAAGGTGGGGTAGGACAGAGCAGGGCATAGTAGGGTAAGATAAGGTATTGTAGAGTACGAAAAGGCAAGAGAGAGTAGGGCAGGGTTAGGTAAAATAGGACAGGGTAGGATAGGGTAAAATAGGACAGGGTAGGATAGGGTAAAGCAGGACAGGTAAGGTAGGGTAAGGAAAGATAGGATAAGGTAAGATAGGGTAGGATAGGATTAGGTAAGGTGGATTAGGGTAGGATAAGGTAGGGGAGGGGAGGGCCGCAGAGTAATGTAAATCCGATGGGTTGAGCATATAATGAACGTGTTGTGTTGTGTGGAGAGCGTCAATTTTTACCAGCCTATGGTCATTGTGTTACCCTACCTCCATTATGGCGCGGGATCAGGTGACCAGGTTCCAATGCCGCCGCGTTTAGAAAGTTGCTGACAGGGTAGAATTTGTGGCAGAGTGGTGGCAGGGTTTTGACGTGATGGATAGGATGGTGGCAATATGTAGAATGAAAGATGCTACAGAATAATGGCAGTTTATATATATATATATATATATATATATATATATATATATATATATATATATATATATATATATATATATATATGGAAGGGTGATATCAAGGTGTTAGCTTAAAGTTAAGGTGTTGGCTAGGTAAAGTAGGGTTGGGTAGGGTGAGTGAGGTAGCGTAGGTTACGATAGGGTTGATTAAGGTAGGGTAGGGTAAGATAGGTTACGAGAGTATAGGACAGGAAAAAGAAAAAGGAAAGTAAAACAGGTTAGGGTATAGTAAGGCAGGGTATGGTTGGGCAGGTTAGGTATAATGGCAGAGGTGATGTGAGAGTGTGGAGGACCAACACTTTTACGAGGCTATGGTCATTTTGTTACCCCTCCACCGCTATGGCAGAATATCACGTGGTGGGGCTGACTGCGGTGCGGGTTTGATCGGTGCGGTGATGGCAGACTGGCTTTGTGGTAGGTTGATGACCATGTACTTCGTAGAGTGGTGGTCAAATTCTTCTTATATCGGAGTGATGAAAGAGTTGATAGGATGGTGACTGTAGCATTTATGACGGGATGATGGCAGAGTTTCTGTTATACTAGGGTAAAGATAGAGTTAAAGGTTCACCCAGTATCATTGGATACAAGACCATTGCATCATCCAGATTACCTCAGTTACCTTCCCTAGGTGTTGCCCTGTGTACTTATTTTACTTACCAATCCGTGAAGGGTGGATGGACACCTGAGTCGAGTGACGACAGCTGCCCGCTAACTGGGCTGCATCCTCTCAGTCAGCGACGCTAATTACTCTGCTGCGGTGATAGATCAGATGTTATCATAGAATGGTGGCAGGGTGATGGTAACGTACCGTAGCTTGTATGGTAGGGCCGTGGCAGAGTAGACTTCATGGTAGGTTGATGACAAGGAGTTAATGGATGGTGGCAGGCTCGTGGCATGAATATTATAAGTGAGTTGGTATCAGGATGGTTGCAGAGTATAGCTTATAAGGAACTGTGCTGGCTGGGTGGTACTGAATAATGGCACTGTGCACTGTAACTTGTGCCTTATGGTAGGGTGATGGCAGACTGGTGGCAGGTTGGTACTAAATGATGGTGTAATAATACAGTATGATGGCAGAATAGCAGTGTGATGGAAGGATGGCAAATGGTGGCAAGATGGGAGAGACTGGTGTAATTTGCGAAAGTAATTTTGGAGGTTGGCAGGATAACATGAGATGGCTGGTTGGTGGAGTGGTGGCGGGGTCGTGGTAGGGTGACAGGGTTGTGGCAGGGTGTCGGGGTGGTAGCAGGGATGATGGAATGGTGGCAAAGCTGTGGCCGGCTGGGGTGATGGTGGTGGCAGGGCGGTGGTAGTAGAGTGGCGTGGTGGTGGCAGGATGGGGTGTATGATGGTGGCGGGTTGGTGGCAGGGTAGTGTGGTGGTGGTGACGGGATGGTGGCAGGTGGGGTGGCAGGACGGCGGAATGGTTGCGGGGTGGTGGCAGGGTGGTGGGTTGGTGGCAGGGTAGCGGCGGGATGGTGGCAGGATGGCGGGGTGGTGGTAGGGCGTGGCAGGTTTGCACTTAGAATCTCCGCTCAGATTATCATTAACCGGTACGAGAGAGAGAGAGAGAGAGAGAGAGAGAGAGAGAGAGAGAGAGAGAGAGAGAGAGAGTTAATATTATAACAATTAGAATCATTAACTCGTCCTTGAGCCATTACAAGAGAGAGAGAGAGAGAGAGAGAGAGAACATCATCATCATCACTACTGCCATTTAAAAGACCCTCTGTAGAGTTACCTTTCCCTACTGCCCTCCCTCTTCCTTGGCAACACTGAGGCGCCAAGCTCAGCCAATCAGCGACAGGTTAAGGGACGGAATGAGCCAATCAGGGACCAGATATGACACTCCCACCACGCATCTTCGCCCCAGTGGTTTGCTCACTCGGAGTAAGAGGGAGCAGGAGGAGGAGGAAGAGGTAGAGGGAGGATGAGGAGAATGAAGAGAATAGAGATGAAAAATTAGTCACGATTGTAGTGATGATGATATGAAGCGACACAGAAGGGAAGTTGATAGGGAGGAAGATGAAGAGAGAGAGAGTAAAAGATCAGGGTGGTGATGGTGGTGGTGAGTAGGAGGAAGAGGTGGAAAAGGTGGAGCAGGATATATTGATTGATTGATTTGAAATAGAACTGGTGTCTTAACAGCAAAGGTCAGAAGGAGAGAAGTAAGAGGAGAAGCAGGAAGAGGAAGAAGTGGTGTAGGCGGAGGAGGCGGAAGATGGGAGATTGATGATGATGAAGATGATGATGGGTAGGAGAAAAGGTTAAGGAGGAACCGAAGATTGATTTAAAATAGAATTGGTGCAACAGCAATGATAGAAGAGGAGCAAGAGAAGAGGAATGAGAGGCAGCATCATGGAGTGGATATGTGAGGATGCAGAAATGTAGGAAGAAAAGGAAATGAGATAAAATCCATAGAAGGGAAAATAAAATGAATACAAGTATACTTCGAAAAGGAGAAAACCAACAAGAATTACTCATATGTGGAGGGAAGGGTAGCAGTTGGAGGAAGGACGCTACTAGAAATTTTTTTGGGAAACGAGCAGGTGAGATAGAGAATTGCGTTGGAATTACTGTAAAGAAAGTGATTAGGGAGTAATGACAAGATGATAAGGTGGAAGTGGGAGACAGAATGCCTGTAGAAATTTTGGAGGAAAAGGTGAAAAGAGAAATGTGTCCAGAGCAGAAGGAGGGTAACAAGACTACGGGGAGAGAGAGAGAGAAAAAAAAAAGGGCGGGAATGATCACAGTGATAAGGTAGAACTGTGAGGAAGGTTTCTTATATTATCTTTTGGTGGAAAAATGTTGGAGGGAAAAGTGTTGTTGAAATTACCGAAGAAAGATAGCAAAGACATGAGAAGGACGGTGAAAGAAAGAAACTGTGAGGGAAATATTGTAGGTTTATGAGATGAACTTAGGAGGGAGATTATTATTATTTTTTTTTTTTTGAGAAAGGAACTGAAAATAAAGAAAGATGATAAAATTGCAGAAGGACTACAAAGACGTGAGAACAGAAAGAATTAACTTTTAAAAAATTATTGTAGAATGATGAAATTGGAATGGGAACAAGAGTGGTTGAATTTTTTAAAAGAAGGGGGTGGAGAGAAATGTGTTGACGTTACGTGAAAAAAAGTAAGAAACACCTGAGGAGGGAAGAAAGAACTGGCAAGGAATTATTGTTAGGTGATGATGGAAATGGAAGGGAGAATGTTTTTTTCTTTGGATGGGGAATGGGGGAGGGATGGAGGGAAAAGTAGGGCGTGGAAATTAAAGTGAGAAAGTGAAAACATTTAAGGATGAGAAAAACTGGTGAGAAAATGTAAGAGGAAAAGATGAAAAACGAAAGAAGAATGAGAGATATTGTAGGGGGAAAAGGACGGAGAGAAAAAAAAGGCATGACAAAGATTAAATAAGAGAAACCGACAGGAAATAATAGGAGGAAGGGATGGAAATGGGAGGAAAGGTTAGATTCGTATACGTAAGAGCGTGAAGTGAAACTGGAAAAGGTGGAAATGGAAGTAAAGGGTGAACATGTACAGAGAGTGAAAGAATGGAGTCATACAAATGGATGGAAATGGTGGCTGTGGGAGAAAAGGATAGAAATAGGAATAATGAGTGGATATGGAGTGAAGAAGCCTGGAACGGATTGACAGGAAATCGCTCTACCCCCTTCCCTCATCGTCCTGGCAGATTCCTGGGTCGAGTAAGTGAAATTCGGGTTGCCTTGTCCATAGAGTTTCATAGGACCACCAGCAAAATACCGGGTCGTGTTCCAAACGGCTTGGCGAATTTTGTACACTAACAGCTCTTCCTTATCGATTTATTTTTCTTAGCAGAGCTTGACTCGTGTATGTTATTTATTTCATTTTAATATCGACATGATTTGCATCAGTAGCGTACAGAAGGGCATTGAAAAGTAATGAAACAGATCGATGCACTGAAAATGTTTTTATGAAATTTCCAGACCCATTTAAAATACGACCCTCAAAATGCCAGAGGCACCAGGGGCGAGTAAGTGAAATCTTGTTTCCGTTGTTTATCCGTAGAGGTCTGTTGCGCCATCAGCAAAATTACTGTTTACACCCCACGAATATTTCTGGGAACGGAGACAGCACTGTGAATGAGGTGGGATTAATTAAGGGTGAGATGGAAGCCAAGCAGTTAGAGATATGATATTCTGTCTGAAAAAGCACAGTTGCGATCCAAGGCTGGGGAGGGGGAACATTCAATTGATTTTAATTTTGTTGAGTCAGATTTTGTTGATCTGTAAGAGACATCGACATGTCCTGGAAACACGCTGAGACAGCCCATGTGTTCAGTATGGACGGTTGATATTACCGCAGAAGTGGTGACATATGAAAGTGTGGCGCACGGAAGAGGACTTCCGGGCCTCAGAGAATGGACTGCTGAGTTTATGCCAAGAGCCAGACACACAAAAAGTGGCCAGTGTAACTGTGGTTCACACATGCATTATGATAGCGTCTTTAATACATTGTCGTAACCTCCAGGCGACTTCATTTATTTTTTATGAGGCTTTCGAACTGCTTGGGTTAAATATGACCTTCATTAACGTTTTTACGACAGAGGACAGGCGTTTCCCAAGCTGAATACAATCATCTGGTACCGTAGCAACAAAAAGAGATTACGATGACGGCCTGGGGCTGAAGGGGTTATCACTGATGATGAATAGTTTTGGCCTTACTCATGTCAGTTAAAAAGACTGTCTAATACTTGCTTATCAGCATGTATCTGCAGATCATATGTCAGTATATTCCTGCATTTAATTTACGAAGAGTATGTCAGTTTAAAATAGTAAGGTATACATGAGAATATGAAATTTCATGTCGGCTAAAAGGACTGTTTAATACTTGCGTCTCATTGTTTTTATCAGTGTATATCTGCAGATGATACGTCGATATAATCCTGTATGTTATTTACGCAGTGTATTTTATTTTAAAGAAATAAGATATGCATGAGAATAAGGTGTTATATATATTTAATAAATCAGTGAAGAAGAATTGAGAGAAAGCCTCCTTATTTGACTAGATTACGGAATTACCCTTTGAAAGGGCAGGAAGGCGTTCTCAAAGTACTTTAGTTTAATTAGCAGAGTCTTTAATGAAATAATGGCGCCAGTTTATTCATTCATTAGCTGAGATGAAAAGAGTGGGAAAACAAGGTCCCCGTCCTGCTAGGGAGGTGCAGTATTCCCAGAAAGTATTAACGGAGGAGAAAATTTGCTGAAGATAAGTGGTGATTAAGATTTCTTTTTAGTAATGTTTATTCCTTCACTCATATAAATTATTTTTATATTATTCTTGTGCTCTCCTGACTACTTTATATTGGTTAAGGAAATCTTTTTGAACTGAAGGGGCTTAGATATAATCAGCTAACGTCAGACAGTTTTATTTAGCTAAGAATGAGTCACAGGAACTGGAGAGTGGTAAGAGAAGACAGGAGAGGAAAAACAGGCATCCCATCCTGGGAAATAGGTGCATTGTTCCCAGAAAATGGTACGTGAGGAGAAAATTGCATGGAAACAAGTGATTATTAAAATACTTGGTGTGTTTGTAGTGTGATGAAATTGAATGGCTGAGAAACAGACGTATGGAAGTTGATGAGGTAAGGGAATTAACAGGGAATCAGCTCGGCTGGATTAATAAATGTACAGAAAAGCAGAGAATATGGGTTTGGCACCTCCTTTTTCTAACTGTCGTGTCAACAGATTGGCTCTACTTGACTGGTATAGGTTGAAGTGTATCTAAAAGGAAAAATACTTGTCAAGATGAATAGGCATGTGGGACGGAGCCAGGATTCCGTGGGTTTCAGTGATGTGTGACGTATTGTTTGGACCATTTCATTGGGCTTGCTGTTGATAGTTCTCCTACTTTTATACTTTCTCTTACCTTGTTTTTGGATCCTACCTCACCTCATCTTTGGGTTAGTAAGAGAGTGAGAGTCATGTTTCTGAGCGCTGTCGGCTCACAACGCGCTATTGCTTTCACCTCACATAACCATCGGCTGTTGTCACGTAACATGACATGGTTGGCGCATGACATGACGGTGTTGCCACATCACCCCACCAACGTCAGCACCGTAATTCAATTAAGCGACAGATTCATTAAGGTGGTGAAATTAGTTCCCTCGGAGACCTATTCTTTTGAAGTTGGTTTGACCCGCCTTGACAGGGGAGTAGGGAGGGTATGGGTGGCAGGGAGGTGTTGGAGAAGCAGAAGAAAAGGAGGAAGAGATTTAGAAGTGGGAGGCATGGAGGGAGGAGGGAGGTAGGTCTAGAAGTGAGGGGGATGGAGGAAAGGCGGTAACTGTAGAAGTGGGAGAGATGGAGGAAGGGAGCCTGGTGTAGGAGAAGCGGGAGGGATGGAGGAAGGGAGGTAGTTGTTCAAGAAGTGTTGGACAAATGGGAGTTAGGGAAATATTGAAGTGGAAGTGTTAGAGTTGGAGGGAGGAACGGAGAGGTTATGGAAGTGAGGAGGAGAGAAGATTTTGGGGAGGGAGTGTGAGTGAGGGAACAAGTAGAAGGGAGAGAGGTGTTTGTTGACGAGAGGTAGGGAGATGTTTAAGGAGAGATGGTTTGTTAGAGATGCTGAAGAAGGGGAGTGGGAGAGAGAGGCAGAATTGGGAGATGGTGTTGAGGGAGAAGTGTAAGGTCGGGGAAGAGGGGTTGACGGGAGGGGGTGAGGGGGAGAAGAGGGAGTTATAGTTGAGAGAGAGAGAGAGAGAGAGAGAGAGAGAGAGAGAGAGAGAGAGAGAGATGAACTAAATCAACAAAACATTGGCAACACATACTAGCCCTGCCGACAGTGAGACGAGAATTTTGAGTTGTGAGAAAAGAGCAAAAACTGGAAGATAAAAAGTGAGTGGAAAAAATAAAAACAAACAAAAACGAAGAGGGGACAGCGAGAAATGAAGAGGAGAAGGTGGAAACAAACAACAGGAGGAAAAAATTGGAGAGAGAGAGAGAGAGAGAGAGAGAGAGAGAGAGAGAGAGAGAGAGAGACAGAGAGAGAGAGCAACCTAGGGAGAGGAAAGGTAAAGATGTGGCAGTCTTGAAACGACCGGGATGGGGGGGGGGGAGAAGAGGGGAGAAAGATGGTGAGAAGGAGAAGAGAAGAGGAGAGGAGCAGAGAGGGTGAGAGGAGGGGCAGGAAGGTGATGTGAAGGAAGAAAAGGCAAGAAAACACAGGGAATGGGAGGGTGAAGAGAAGAAAGGGAAAAGAAGGTGTGGAGAAGATGGAGAGAGAACTTTATAGGGAAAGGGGAGAGGGGAGGGTAAAGATGAGAATTGGTAAGAAAAGAGGAAGGGGAAGGGAGAAAATGGAAAGAAGAGAAATAGAGGGAGAGGAGGGGAAGAGAAAAAGAAGGGAGAGTAGAGGATGATAAGAAAGAAGAGAAAGGGGGAAGAGGATAAAGAGAGCATAGCAGGGCCAGGAGGGGAAGAAGTGGAAGAGGGGAGAGGAGGGAATGGAAAGGAAGGAGAGAAAGGGAGGAGAGGAAGGGATGAAGGGGAGGAGGAGAAAGACTGTAGGGGATGTTTTGGAAGGGAAGAGGAGAGAAAGAGGAGGAAGTGTAGGAAAAAGACGGTAAAGGAGAAAGAGGATACAGGGAGGGAAGAGAATGAATGGGAAGAGGGGAGGAGGAGGATGGGTGATAGGAGGGAAGAATAGGAGATGTGATGTAGAGGAAGAGGAGGGGAGAATAGGTGAAGGAGGGAAATGGAGGGAAAGGAAATAAAGAGAGAGAGAGAGAGAGAGAGAGAGAGAGAGAGAGAGAGAGAGAGAGAGAGAAGGGGAGGAAGAACAGAACTGATCGATGGGCGAGGGGAGAGGGGGGGAAGTAGATGTGGTGGAGGGGAGAAAAAATGGCAAAATGGGAAGGCAGGGAAGGAGGAAGGGAAGAAGTGAAAAAGGACGGGGAGAAGAGGGAGTGAGGGAAGGTGTGGAGGGAGGAGGATGGGAAGGAAACAGGAAGAACAAAAGGGACAGAAGATGGGGAAGAAGGAGGGTTGAAGGAAGAAGGAATAGAAAGGAGGGGAAGAAAGAGGGGGACAAAGATGATGATATGGGGAGGATATATGTGATTGGAAGGAGGAAGGGAGGGGGAGGTGGAAAGACAGAGGGAATTTAAAGTTAGAGAAAGAGGAGGGAAGGAAATATTTTAGGAAAGGAGAGAGAGAGAGGGAGAGAGAGAGAGAGAGAGAGAGAGAGAGAGAGAGAGAGAGAGAGAGAGAGAGAGAAGGGGAGAGGGGGGAGAACGCGGAGGTTAATATGAAAAATGTATAAAGGGATGACTTGTGATGGAGCGAGGTAGGGAGGAATATAGGGTGAGACAGAGGGAGGGTAAAAATGAGGTTGAAGGAAAATGAGAGTAGATTTAGAAGAGGACGAGAGGGAGACAGAGAGAGTAGGCCTATGTAGTGATGGCAAGAGTAGGAAGGTAGCTAGTAAGTTAGCAGGCTTGATGGGTAAGTAGTTAGGTAGATAGGTACGTAGATAGGTCACTAAATAGGTAGGTAGGTAGATGGGTAAGTAGTTAGGTAGGTAGAGAGAGGGAGGAGGGGAGGGGGAGGAAAAGCCAGTCTTACGAAAGGATTACTGTTATCCTGTGGTCCTGTCTGGATAGAGAGAGAGAGAGAGAGAGAGAGAGAGAGGTCGTGGAGGAGAGGGGAGGGGAATATGGAGGTTAGGAGGAAGAACAGAAAATGGAAATGGTGGAGAGATGGTAGAGATAAGGGGGGGGGAGGTGAGAATGGAGGGGAGGGAGGGAAAAAGGGAAGATAAAGAGGAAGGGAAGGAGGGAGAGAAGGGACGGGAAGGGATAGGAGGATGGAGGAAAAGTTAAAGGAGGGAAGAAGAGATTGAAGATGAGGGAGTGAGGGATATAAGGAAGAAAAAGAAAATAGTGAGAAAGAAGGAGAGAGTCAGGTAACAGATGAAAGGATGAAGGGAGGGAAGAAAGAAAGAAGGAAGAGATGTTTACACGTAGGAAGGATGATATGAAGAAGGATGTGTGTGTGTGAGAGAGAGAGAGAGAGCGAGAGAGGCCTGGTGGGTGTAGGCTATGTGTGGCGGTTCGTCAACCATTAATTAGTCTCAGTCGTAAGTCTTCATCACACCCACCTCTCTCGCTCCCTCATCTTTCTCCCCTCCCACCTCTCTCTCTCTCTCTCTCTCTCTCTCTCTCTCTCTCTCTCTCTCTCTCTCCCCCAGACAGCCAGCCAACATCAGAAAAAAAAATACATTAAGAAGAACGACCTTGTGGTGGAGTGACATTGTAAGAGAGAGAGAGAGAGAGA
The DNA here is from genome assembly GCF_032717465.1 of Coenobita brevimanus. Classification (NCBI taxonomy): domain Eukaryota; kingdom Metazoa; phylum Arthropoda; class Malacostraca; order Decapoda; family Coenobitidae; genus Coenobita; species Coenobita brevimanus. The sequence goes on from NC_137042.1 coordinate 21,028,040, forward strand.
GAGAGAGATGAAATGAGGGCAGAGGGTGAAATGGTAGAAATGAGGGGAAGGGAAAGACTGAGAGGGTAAGGGGCTGAGGGTGAAGGGGATTTTGCGAATTGAAGATGGGAACATGATGGGGAAGGGGAAGAGAGCGGTGGGGGAGATCGCGGGGAGTAGGGAGTGCAGGGAAGATGGGAGTGGAAAGGGAATGAGATGGAAGCAAAGTACTAGAGGAAGGAGAGAAGAGGGGATGAGAGAGGAGAAGAGGAGGGAAAGGATGGGGATGGGAATTGAGAGGCTGGGGGAAAGAGAATGAGGAGGAAGTAGGGAGGGAAGGGAATAGGAAAAGGGAAATACAAGGAAGGGAAGGGAATGGAATGGGAGAAGGGAGTACAAGGAAGGGAAGGAGGACGGGAGGGAAGGGAGAGGAAGTAGCGAGGGTTGGGGAGAGGTAAGAGTGAAGGGATAAGGTTAGAAGGGAGAGAGGGAGTAGGGAGGGAAGAGGAATGGTGAAGGAAGGAGGACGAAAGTAAGAGGGAAAGGTAGAAAGGAGTGGGTACAGGAAGAGGAGGTAATTAAGAAGGAAGGAGTAGGGAGGACGTGAGAAAGGGAGGATGAGTGAAGGAAGGAGGCAGGAGAGAAGAGAAACGAAAGAAAAGGAATGGAGAGAAAGGGAGAGTAAAAAAAAATACAAAGAAGTACTAAGGAAAGCATACAGCAACAGACTTTATGGACCTTTCGAGGCTGCCAGTTACAGAGTTGACTATGACTGCGAGATATAATTCTACAAGCTGAAGGATAAGGATATTAAAGCAAGTAGGCTCCACCCGCCTCCAAACCCACCAGTTAAAACTGGCTGGAAAAAGTGAGAACAACCACAGTGTTGCATGGAAATTTCGTAGGAGAAACTTGAGAGGAAAGCTACATTCTAAAATACTTTATCTATACGCCACCAGTTTGAATAACCTGAAAGAGAAAGTAGTTAAGTAAAATGAATAATCAAATAATAAATAACCAAGGCACGACATTATGTATGGGTTCGTTGAGTTAACTGGGCGTCTGTAGACAGTGTGGTTAATGCACAGTCTTGAGAAGGGAGGGAAGGGAAAGAGAAGGAAGGGAAAGGGGGTAGAAAAGGTCATTAGAAGGAAAGAGGGGAGGGAAAAGGGATATTAGAGGGAAGAATGGAAGGGAGAGGAAGAAAGAATGGAGGGAGTGGAGTGAATGGGAGGGAGTCTGAGAGAACTGTGGAAGAGGGGAAGTGAACGGTGGAGGGGGAGGGAGGGGACTTGGAGAAAGGGTAGAGAAGAATAAGAGAAGGAAAGGAGAGAAAACGATGGAGGGAGAAGGGAGGGAGGAGAGTGGAGAGAGGAATGAATAGAGAGAAGGGGAGGGGAAGGGGAGGGGGGAGGGGTAAAGTGGAGGGGGAGAGCAACTGCTTAAGAGCGAAAACTCGTTGGGTGCAAAAACATCTTAGCAGTCTCTCTCTCTCTCTCTCTCTCTCTCTCTCTCTCTCTTTGTCGCGCTTTATTTTTATTTTTATTTTTATTTTTTTTTGCATCTCTCTTCTCGTTATCCTTTCTTCTCCCTCTTTTCAGTTAGTCGTTTCTCTCTTCGTCCTTTGTCATTTGTCTTCCTTTTCCCTAAATCTCCTCCTTTCATTCCTCTTCTTTCTCATTTCTTCTTTCTCGTTCCTTCCTCTCCCTCCTCATTTCTTCCTCTTCCTCCTCATTTCGTCTTCCTCTTTCCATCCTCTACTTTCCTCTGCCCTACTTCCCCCGTCATCTGCACCTCTCTTCCTCTTCCTTTCGTCTCTTTCTTTACCGTTTTCCCTGTATGTCTCTCTCCCGTCTCCCTTGTCTCTTCATCTTCACTTCGTCTCCCTCCTTCCTTCCTTCTCCCATTATTCCATTCTTCCCCTCTTGATTTCCCAGATTTTTGTCGTTTTCTCGGCCTTTACGGCTGGCCCTCCCTTATCTTGTGTGTGTGTGTGTGTGTGTGTGTGTGTGTGTGTGTGTGTTGAAATGTAAAGTTGTGGTGTGGTATGATGTCATGAGGTTGGTCTAGTGTTGTGTGGTATGTTGTGGTTAGAGTTGGTGTGGTGTGGTGAGTTTTGATTTGTGGAGTGGTAATTGATGCGTTGAGATGATTTGTAGTATGGTATGTTGTGGTGTGGTGTTCTCTGGTTGTTTGGTGTGGTATGCAGGTGTGGTGAGGTTGGTGTGGTGTGGTTTGCTATGGTGATGTGTCATGTAGAGGCGGTGAGGTGGGTGTGGTGTGGTGTGATGTGAGATTAGTGTGGAGACTGTGGAGTATATGGTGGTGAAGGTTGGTGTGGTGTGGTGTGTGGTGAGGGAGGGAGATATGGGAATGTGTGGTTTAAGTAGTTAATGTCATGTGGTGGAGTAAGGGTTGGTGTGGTGTATTGTGATGAGGTGAAGGTTGTGCTGTAGTGTGGTGTGTGGTGCGAAAAGGAAGTTGATTGTGTGTGATTTAAGAGTTTGGTGTAGTGTAATGTGGGGGATGAGGATTATAATGTTGTGTGGTGGGAATAGGGTGAGTGTGATGTGTGGGGTGGGATTGAGTTGATGTGATGAGGTGGGAGTGAGGGTTAGTGTGGTGCGTGGTGAGGGAGGGTGTAGTGTGTGGTATAAGGATATGATGTAGTCTGGTAGGGTTGGTGTGAGGGTTGATGTGGTTTGTGGTGAGGGAGGGAGTTTGATAGTGTATGGTTTAAGGATATGATGTAGTGTTGTGCGGAGGGGGTCAGGGTTGTTATGGGGTAGTGTGGTGTGCGGTGAGGGAGGGAGGTGTGGTAGTATGTGGTTTAAGGGTGTGGTGTGGTGTGGTGTGATGTGATGGGGTGTGGGTTGGTGTGGTTTGCACTGAAGTGACTTATGGATTCAATTTGTCGTTAATTGAGGGCAGTGTAGCGTTGTAGGGGAGGCAGGGGAAGGGGCAGAAAGGAGAGGAGAGCGAGAGGGGAAGGGGGGGCGAGAGAAGAAAGGGAAGAGAGGAGAAGGAAAACGACCGAGGAATGGGGAGAGGAAAGGACGAGAGGAGGAGCTAGAGGAGATGGGAAGAAAGGAGACGAGGAGCGAAAGCGGAAAAGAAGAGAGTGGGGGGGGGGAGCGTGAGGGAAGGTGAAGAGACGAGATAGGGAACGAGAGGGGAATTGGAAGAGAGGAGAGGGGAGCGAGAGGAGGAGAGCGAAAGGAGAATGAGAAGGAGCGACGATGGGAGAGGGAAGAGGATGGGAGGGGAAAAAGTGAGGGAGGGGACGAGCTTAAGGGGAAGAGAAGGGAGGGGGAGCAACAGGAAGGAGCAGCGGAGAGCGAATGGAGGAGAGGGGAGGAAATGGTGAAAAGGAGAGGGAAGGGGTGATGGGAGGAGTGTAAAGGAAGGGAAGACTGGGTAAAACAGTGAAGGTTGAAGGTAGGTAACAGGGTAGCATGAGTGGAGTGAAAAGTGTGTAGTGACTGTGGTTAGAGTGTGGGGTGGAGTGACTGTGGAATTAGAGAGTGAACGAGTGCAGGATGGAGTGAGTGGGTGAATGAAAGATGGATTGAAGGAGAATGGGATGGAGTGAGTAAGATAATATGGGACGGAATGTGTGGCTGAATGTGAGGTAGATAAGGCAGACAGCTCTTAGACGAAGCGGATTTTAGTTTTCTAAGACAAGGAGAGGCTCTCTTCCATTTTCCAGACCTTTCAGCTGTTTGCTTCACAGGTCTATAGAGAAAAGCAGAACCAGCAGAATTGAAGTACCTGATCGTATGACAAGTAGAAAGTAATAATAATAATTATGAAATTGCTGAACTTAGTCTCAAACCTAATGGTTAATCGACTGATCGCATGTTTTTGTATATTTTACCGTAGAATGGCAAGCAGACGGCAACAGACCTAGTGGTCCTTTAGAGGATGTTTTTTATACGGTCAGTTCTAAATAACGCAACTATTCTGAGGCAAAGACAAGGATAACACGGGGCCCCAGTAGATATCATGCGCTAACACGCCATGGTTCGAATCCAAGAAGTAGCAAGAGTGCTTTCTGTCATGTCAGATGCTACCGGGAATGTACAGTGCTCTCCTGGAGCTTAAATTATGTGAACCGCAGGATTATTGCCTTGGGCCTTTCTGTGACCTGGGTCCTGTGGGATTCTCAAAGGATTCCCAAGGGATTGGCTAATATTCTTATGTACGGTGTATAATATATATATATATATATATATATATATATATATATATATATATATATATATATATATATACATAAATATATATATACATATATATATATATATATATATATATATATATATATATATATATATATATGTTTATATGTATGTGTGTGTGTGTATGTAATTATATCTGTACACTTAAAATGGAACTACTGTACATATACAAGATATACAACACATACTTGTATATCAACAAGCACCATTGGGCTTTGCTGTTTCCACTTTCCAACACGGCGGAATATGCCGCCTTGGATATTTTCCGCCTTTTTTGTGAACGGAATGTTTTATGATACCATCACCATGCTATTTACATACGTTATCTACATGTATCCATACGTCATACGCACCTAAACTGTATACCCATGTACACGCACACGTATATACTAGTATATAGTACGTATCCATTTCTTTGATATGGTACGTCCATACATTTGCAGAGTCAGAGTGAGTGAGTGGGAGTGGGGAAGAGTGGGAAATGTAATACAGAAGAGATAAGGTTTAATGGTGCTATGAATCACACACACACACACACACACACACACACACACACACACACACACACTTTACTCTCTCACCCTCTTCATAGTCTCCTTGACATACTTTTCTGTTCATAATATATACATACAGACTCGTTCTCTCCCCCCCTCTCTCTCTCTCTCTCTCTCTCTCTCTCTCTCTCTCTCTCTCTCTCTCTCTCTCTCTCTCTCTCTCATTGTAGGCCTGTTCACGCTCCGGGTAGCAGCCTCAAATTTACCTTCAGTAATTAAGAGCAGGAGAGAGAGAGAGAGAGAGAGAGAGAGAGAGAGAGAGAGATCTAGTCAGTCAGACATACGAACATGCATACACACGTATCATTAGCGCGCACACACACACACACACACACACACACACACACACACACACACACACACACACACACACACACACACACACACACACACACACACACACACACACACACACACACACACACACACACACGGAATTAAAGCAGTTAAAAAACACACCTGTAACTACATCAACATAAATACGTAAAGACGCACCCATATCAAACCAAAGCCTTTATACATTAATACAGTCACGCACACAGGTATTCAAAAACATACACGGACCAACACCAAGACACACAGACAGACAGACAAACACACACACACACACACACACACACACACACACACACAGCAAGGAACTATTTATATAGAATATATATATTTAAAGATAATCACACACACACACACACACACACACACACACACACACACACACACACACACACACACACACACACACACACACACACACACAGGTACAGAGACTCTGACCTTGGACTACTTGTGTGTGAGATATGAGAGCACTTCACCCCGGTCCTTCCTTCCCCCCCATACCCTCTCCACTTTCCTTCCTTTCTTACATGGCCTCTTACCCCCCCCCTCTCTCTCTCTCTCTAATATGTACGAGTATATAGATAGATAGATAGATAGATATATTGTATAATTATAATGTGTGTGTATGATTATCGTTCCTTCGCTTCCTATCTTCCATCTCTTCTCTTCTCTTGTTTAGTTGTTGTTCTCTCCTCCCGTCTCTTATCTGATCCCTCTAATGCTTCTTTTCCTCTTCTCTCCTCTCCCGTCTCTTCCCTATTCTGCGTTGCTATCCTTTCACCTTTTCTTTTCTCTCTCATTATTATGCTCATATTTCCCTCCCTCTTCTTTCCTCTCCTCTCCTCTCACATCCCCTCATCTCTTCTACTTTTTTATCTTTTCTCCTTCCCTCTTCTCCCTTCATTCATATATTCTCTCGTCCCTCCTTTCCTGTCCTCCCGTGTTCTCTCTTTCCTCTCTTTGTTTTTTCGTCTCCGCTCCTACTCCTTTCCGTCTTCTCCTCTCCCTTCTAACCCTCCCTTCCCTTCCTTCCGCACCTCACCTTTTTCTCCTATTGTCTCCCGTGGTGTCCCATTCGTACCTATCTTCTCTCCTCTCCTCTCCTTTCCATCCCCCACTTTATATTCTTTTCCCTCCCCTCCTCTCCCCTCCCCTCACTCTAGCTGCACCAAGTACCTCTTTACTTACTTGCCTCCTTCCACCCCTCCCTCTCCCCTCTTCATATATACTTATTCCTCCTCCTCCTCCTCCTAATCTTTATCTTCACTTCCTCCTTTTCCTCTCTCACGTTCTCCGTCTCTTTCTCCTCTTCCTTCCCCATCCCTATTTACTTAATATTCTGCTCCGCCCATTTGTCCTTCTTCTCTTCCCCTCTTCATATTTACTTCTCCCTACCTCCTCCTCTTCCCTTCTTATTTACTTACTGATTCTCTTTCTCGTTCGTTTTCATCCTTTCCTCTTCGTTTCCCATTATTTTTCCCTCCTCCTCCTCTTCTTCCTCCACCTTACCTGTTCACATTTCCCTCTCTTATTCCATTTCCTCTCCCTTCTCATTCTGCCTTTATCATATTACATTTTAATATTCGTTCCTCCTCTTTCTCTTCTCTTCTTCTTAATGACATACTCAATTTTCTCATTCTGTTCCTTCTCCTCACTTCCTCTTTAGATATATCTGTTTTACACCTCCATCACAGTCTGTATCTCCCTACCATCCTCCTCCTCCTCCTCCTCGTCAATTCTTATCTCAAATTAGTTTCTCTTCCCTCTTCTCTCCATCTTTATTTATTGCCTCCATTTCTCTCTCTTCTTCGCTTGCCACAACTTTCTTCTTCTCTCTCTCTTCTCGTCTCTTCCCTTTCTTCCATATTTACACTCACTCCTTCACTCCTAACTATTCACACGATTGATAAGATCATTCCATCAGAGATTTCATCGTATTCAGTATCAGCTCTCTCTCTCTCTCTCTCTCTCTCTCTCTCTCTCTCTCTCTCTCTCTCGTCTTGTATTTTTCAGTTTTTCCATCATCTTTTTCGTTCTCCATTTCATCTCCGTTTCTTTTTTCCCCATTTTCTGTTTTTTCCTTATATTCTTTCTCATTCGTCGCCCTTTTTCCACTTTCGTGTTCACTCTTTCTTTTTTGTTTGCTTCTTTCCTCAGTCACTTCCTCTTTATCTCTTCATTTCCTTCTCTCCCCATGAATTTTACTTTCTTCTTAATCTCATATTCTCCGTCTTTTTCACCATATCATCTCTTCTGTAATTTCTCTTGTTATTACCCATTCTCAGTCATCTCATTTTTTTTTCTTATATCCTATCTCTCTTACTCTGCTACCTTTATCACCTCTTTACTTTTCCCTTTTCTTTTTCCTCTTCCCTTTCCCCTCTCCCCGTTCCCCTCTCCCCTCTGTCCCACTCCACCACCCTCCTCAAATATATTCTAAAATAATCAACACCACCTATGTTATTTCCCCAGAGGCCTACATGTTGACAAGTCCTTTAATGATGTAAATCTGTGTAGAAATGTACCACTGTAAGCTGTTGAAAATGAAGCCGATGGTCTACACTGTAAACATGTGCAAGACTTTTATTTTATAGTTTTTTTTTTTTTTTTTACTTATATGGGTTCCGTTTACTCCGTTAATCTGAGGATGTCATCGTAGAATTATTTCGTTTATCTCCAGACGATTTTATGCAGCTTAGGAGAGATTTTTCGAACTGGAGGAGTTAAATATAAGCTTCAACCTTGTCAGTCTGAAACATCTCCCCGGAATATAATAAAATAATGTTGGGGTTACATGATCAGCTAATATAATTCGTCATCTAAGCGCAGGGGTTAGAAATGGCTTAAAGTTGACCTGAGTGAGTACCAGAATTATCGAGGAACACATTAAATTTGTTGAGCGATGTGTGAGTCGTGTATGGAAGGTTTGTTAGGGAGATGAGGCGTTAAGAATGTCTGTTAAGCGATGAACAAGGTGGCTTGGAGAGTGGTAAGGGATAGTGAGAAACGCGGTGAGAAGGACTGTCTGGTAATATGGCCTATACCGTATGGACTTAAAAACGATAACAAAGTGACCAGGGTGAGCCTATGGTAAAATGTTGATAGAAAACAACTGAATTCTGTTTATGCTAATGGGTGTTGAAGTAGATGGTTCAGCTACGAGTGAAAGATGGACCCATGATTGTTTGGTGTATATGAAAATCAGTAGGTATAACCCTTTCAATCCAACACATTTTTGTTGTAGCCGTATAATTCTTGCTTCTACCAGACGAGTTTATTTAACGTATAAGGGCATCCTGGAGGAAAAATTAAGAAATTTTGTACCTTCCCCCTCCAACTCCAAAATTCTTTCTTAAGGTGAGTAAAATGGTCTGTTGATAGCATAATAAACTATAAACCACTTCCTCTGAGTGGAGGTTTAATACAGCCACAGGATGATTTGCGCCTACTGGAGAGTCTTTATACAGTTTTGGTATTCCCTCAACGATGGACTTGAGAATCATAATATGTTGACACTTTCCGTCCTTACCCCTTAGTGTAAAGTGCATAAACGTATTGCTGAATTACTGGTATGATACTTGCCCATTAATGGTTATTCCACCTGTGAAAGTAAATACGGATGAACTATTTTTTTTTAACAGCTTATGATAAAATAAATATGCGAATGGATACAGGTACTGTTTCCATCAACCTGTCATTGCTAACTTCATTTTGTAATATTTTCAACCGTTGCTATAAAATTTCCTTCAGGTATTTCAGTCTGGTAATGCGCTACTTCAATATTTTTCCCAGACGGGTGATTGCCGCAGACTCTGGAGGGTGGGCGAGAGAGCCTTCTTTGCAATCTGATTTTTAAACTTCTGTAATTGGAAACTAAGTCTTGCAATAAAATGAGGTTGTCAGTTGTTAGATGAAAAAAAAAAAGCAATATAAATAAGGCGGTTCTCAGTGTGCTAAAAGTGTAATTGTGTGTGCGTAGTTTTGTGTACGTGTGTGTAACAATATTAACTGTATCTTTTTCTTGCAGGTGAGCAGTCAACAAGAAGCAGAGGAGTGTGGTAAAGGTGTGAGAGAGAGAGAGAGAGAGAGAGAGAGAGAGAGAGAGAGAGAGAGAGAGAGAGAGAGAGAGAGAATGCTGTCTAGCTTGGCATTGATTTTAATTTAAGAAATGTGTCGGGAATCAGAGAGAGAGAGAGAGAGAGAGAGCTGTCTAGCTTGGCATTTTTAAATAAGAAATGTGTTGGGAATCAGTGAGAGAGAGAGAGAGAGAGAGAGAGAGAGAGTTCCAAAGCACTTGGTTGGGTAAATACGAGGACTAAGAGCCAAGAGTGCTCGGAGTGGCGTTATTGGGCAGAGAGAGAGAGAGAGAGAGAGAGAGAGAGAGCACTCGAGCCTCCCGCCACAAGAGTGAGATGTCAACAAGGACCTTCATTAAAAACAGCTTGTGAAGACGATTTCTTTTAAAATTCCACTTTTTCAACGTCTCGTGTGTCTGTTTAATCTCTTTATATTTATTGTGTGTTATTGTTTTCTTTGTGTTGTGTATTTGGCAGGTTGTTTTTGCTTCCTTTCTTCTCTTTCTCCTTTGTATTTTTCTTTTCTCTTTTTCTCGCCCTCTCGTTTGTCTCTGTATTTTAACCGTATATATTTTTTCTTGTTTTTCTTACATATATCTTTTGTTATTTTTCATTCTTCTCTCTCTCTCTCTCTCTCTCTCTCTCTCTCTCTCTCTCTCTCTCTCTCTCTCTCTCTCTCCTTCCTTCCTTCCCAGGTGGGACGTCTTTTTTATTTTTTGCTTAAATTTAAAATCATTGTCAAGCTGTCCCTCTGCCTCCCCCCTGCCTCCCCCCTCACCCACTCTCTCTCTCTCTCTCTCTCTCTCTCTCTCTCTCTCTCTCTCCTACACAAAAATATTTTACTCTGAAGACACATACAAGGCTACATAGCAGTCTCTTACACACACACACACACACACACACACACACACACACACACACACACACACACACACACACACACACACACACACACCTTCGTCTCTTCTCCATCATGACGGGTCTATTCCCAGCCTCTCTCATTGTCATCCATCACCTCCCCCCCCCTTTCTCCCTGCCTCTGTCCCTTTTGTCTTCCCTCCCATTCTCTCTCCTTCCCTGCCTCCCCTCTCCTTTTCGTTTTTCTCTTTCTTCTTCCTGTCATCTTTGTCGTGCTTCCTTCCCTTTGCGTTCTCCTCTTCCCAAGCCTTGTTTCCTTCCTCCATTCCTTTTTTTAGTTACCCTCCCATCTTGCCTCCCTCTCTCCCCGCCTTCCTTCCTTCTTGTCACTTTCTCTCTCCATTTCTTTCTTCCACATTCTCTTCCTTCTTCGTCGCTTTTCCTTCTCTACGGAACTTTCTCATTCCTTTCCCTCCTCGCTTACTCGCTTCCTTCCTCCCCTTTCTCAATCTATTTCTCCTTTCCATTTATTTGTCACCCTCCCCCCTGCCGTTTCTTCTTCCTACCCTCCCTAACTTCTTCCGCTGCCCCTCCCCCCTTCCTTCACCATATTGCACTCTCTCCTTTCTTTCCTATTTCCTTCCCCCTCTTTCACCCCATTTCTACTATCACTTTTCCCCATTTTCCCCCCTCTCCCTCCCTCCCGCCACTTTCCCCTTTCCTTCCTTCTTTTGCCTCTCCCTCCCTTCGTCGATCCGCCGCTATCCCTACCTACTTACCTCCTCCCATTTCCTTCATCTGTCGCAATCTCCCTTTCCTACCTACCCCTTCCTCCTTCCCTCTCCCTCCCTTCTTCCCCCTTCCTTCATCTCTCCCTCCATCTGTCGCTCTCCTTCCTTCCTTCCTTGCTTCCCTCCCTCTGCCTCCTGCGTGGTCCTACTCCTTGACCTTCTGTGCTTGTTTCCTTACCACCCATTCCACCTTTTCCATGCATCGGTGTACCTTTCAACCTACCTACGGGCTCAGCCATCATTTCTTCCTGTCTTCTTACCAGTCTGGGCACCACAATTTACCGGTGCACGTCATTACTGCTTCATGAATGTTTTGCTTACATTCCTTCCTATTTACCTACCTACCTACCTACCTACCTACCTACCTAACTTCTTACCTACGTACATGTTTATATATACGCTACTCACTGTTCATTCAGCCTACATTATTTACCTTCCTTTATACATCCCTACCTTACATTACCTACCCTCCTACCTACTTGCCAATCTACTTACCTTCCGACCTACTTACCAGTTTACCTGCCTACCAACTTGCCTGCCTACCTCACCGCCTGCCAACTTTCCATAGTTTGTACCTACCTACCTGCCCACCATATTTGGCATATCCATTATCCTTTCTTACTATTTTCCTCACCTAACGTCCATCGCATTTAACAGTCCTTGTACGTACTTTAACCATTCTTTTTGCCTAGCTACTATATATCAGCCTACCCACATGCTTACCCACCTACCTGACTGCTTATATACATACCTACCTGCCTACCTTCCAATGTACTTACCATCCTTGGCATGTACTTACCTATTTATCACCCTTTTTGGCCAACAACTGTATCTCTGCCTACTTATCTACCTTCCTTCATACCTACCTACCCACTTACCCAACCACCCTCCCTCCTACCTGACTACCCATCCCTTCCCCCCCCCCCTGTCTGCCCCTTGTAGGGCCACTTGGCTGGAACGGCGTCATTTTTCTTCTCAGATTCAGGTGTTGGTGATGTAAATACGGAGGGGAGGGGAGGGGAAGGAGGGAAGGATGGAAAGGGATGAGGAGGGGGAGCAGGGGGAGGAAAGGGAGAGAAAAGGGATGGGGAGGTGGGAAGGAGATTGGGAGGAAGATGGGGAGATGACAAGTGAAGGAGGGGGGTAGAGAAAGGAATTGGGGGAAGGGATATAGAGGTGAGAAGAAGAGGAGGAGCAGGTTAGTAAGGAGAGAATGGGTAGGGAGAACAGGGAGAGGAAGGCAAGTTGGGGAAAGAGAGAGGAAGTGATAAGAGGGGGGAGGAAGGAATGGGGTTGAGAGGAAGGTACAGTGGGGAGAGGAAAAAAATAAGGGAGGAGAGTAAGAAATGAAGGAGAGGAAAAGATAGCGAAGAGGGGGATGGGTGAGGAAGGGATGAGAGGAGGGGAGAAGAAAAAAAGAGGGAGGGGGAGAGGTATGGATGAGGGAGGGTTGGAGTATGATGATGATGGTGACAATTATGTTGATTAAGGGGGAGGTGAGAAGGAGCAATGGCGGGGTAAAGGAAAGAGAAAATGAATAATGAAACAGGAATACGAAAAAAGGAGGGGAAGGAAAAGAGAGTGAGAGAATTAGATAAAAGAAAGAAAGAGAGAAGAGGAGAGGAACGGAGAGTGACGGCGGAAAGGACAAAGTATAGAAGACAGGAAAGGAGACGAAGTGGAGGGGAGAGGAGAGAGGTAGTGGGATGGCAAGTATTAAGCGGAGAAGTGAGAGAGAAGCTGAGGGGAGGGGGTAGGGCTGGGGAAGAGAGGGGAGGGGGGAAGATAAATTGAGGAAGGAGAGGAGAAGCCGCTGTAATGAAGAGGAGGGGAGGGGGAGGGGGATGAGGGAGAGGGAGTGAATATAGAATGGGAGAGGAGGGAAGGGAAAGGAAAAGGGAAGGATATAACCTAACCGAAAGGTGTGAGAGAGAGAGAGAGAGAGAGAGAGAGAGAGAGAGAGAGAGAGAGAGAGAGGAAAAAGATGTGGGGAAGAAAAGTAAGGAAATGGTTGATAGGAGAGGAAGGGAGGAAGAAGAAGACAGAGACGGAAGGAAGTGGTGGAGGAAGGAAGGAAGAGGAGAGAATGGGGTGGAGGAGAGATATGGAAGAAAGAGGATGGGAATGGAAGGAAGAGGAGAGGAAGGAGGAAGTGAATGACAGGAGGAGGAGCGGGAGAAGGAGAGGAATAACGAACATTGAGAAAGTAAGATGAGAAAAGGGGAAAAAAGGAAAAGATGAGATGGAAATAAGAAAATCAGAGGAAAGGAGGGAGAAAAAATAAGAAGGTGAGGGACGAGAAGGGAAGGAGGGAGTAGGGGATATATGAATGAAAGGAGAGAGAAGGAAGAAAGAAAAGCGGGAAGGGAGTGAGACAAGAGAAGATAAGAGAGAGGAGGAGAGGGAGGGAAGGAAGGTAATTGATAAGGAAGAAGAGAATGGGGGAAACGGGAAGAGAGATATTGAGGACAGAAGAAGATATAGAGAGGAGAAAGAAAAAAAGGGGAAAGGGATGGGAGGAATACAATAATGAGAGGGAAAAGGGAAACGGAAGGGAAAGAGGGAGAAAAGAAGAGGAGAGGTTGATTCGAAGAAGGGGGCAAGGAGACGAGAAGGAGGAACGAGAGGAGGGAGGAAAGGAAGCAAGGAGAAGAGAGGAGGGGAGTGAGAAGATGGGGAGAGAATTGTATAAGTGACGTGGGTTGAATGGAGGGAAAAAGAGGAAGGAAAGAAGAAAAAATAGGAAGAATGAGAGGAGAGTTGAAGGAAGTGAAGAAAAGAGAACTGAAGAAGAGGGAGGAGGAGGATAAGAGGATGAAGAAGATGGGGATGGCAAGAAGGAGAATAGGAGGTTGGAAGGAGGGGGGAAAGGAAAGGAGCGAAGGAAAAAGCGAGGAGAAATAAGGTGAAAGGAGGGAGAAAGGAAAGAAGACAGGAAAGGAAGAAGAGGGAGAGGGAGCATGGGAGAAGGGAGGAAAGGAGGATTGAATAATGAAGGAATTCCCCGAGGGTGGAGGAGGGGGAAGAGGGAGAAATCTTAGCGGATAGGGTTGGAGGGAAAGAAATATTGTGGGGAGAAAAGGGAGGAGGAGGAAGGTAGAAGAGAAGGAAAGAGAAGAGTGAGAGGAGCAGAGAAGGTAGAAGATACCAGAGAAGAAGACGGAGAAGGAAAGGAGGGAAAAGGGAAGTAATGATTCTGTAAAAAAAAATGAATGGAAGGAAGATAGAGGGGAAACGAGGAGAGAAGAGAATACAGAAGAATTATCAGAGGAGAGAAGAGACGGGAAAGCGGTGAGAAGATAAGAGGGTAGAGAATGTGAAGAGGGAGAAGGAAAGAAAAGGGAAGGAATGGAAAAGGGAGAAGATATGAATGGGGAAATGAGAAGTGGAGGGAAGGGAAGAAGCGTTAAAAAGCTAAGGAGAGAGGAGAGAAAATAAGTAAGAGATGGTAAGGAAGAAAGACTTAGAGAGAGAGTAAGTTAGAAATGTGAAAAAGCAAAAGAAGTAGAGAAAAAGGAGAGAGAAAGAGAGTGAGAGAGCGGTCAAGGGGTTTGAAAGAGAAGGAGCCAAGGAGAGGAAGAGGATGGAAAGAGGAAGGGATGGGAGGAAGGGGAAGTGGAATTGCTCAATGGCCTAGAAAGAGTCGAGGAGAAGGGGGAGAGAGAGATAGAGAATGAAGATGTGCTATAAGAAAAGGAATACTGCTTAATAATGTGAGAGGAGAGGAGGCATGGAGAAGAAGGAAGGAGTGGAATGTAGGATGGGAATGAGGAAAAATTTTAGAGGAGGAGGATGGAGAAGAAAACGAGGAGGAGGAGGAGGACCATGAAGTAAAGAAAGAAGAGGATTAAGTAGAAAGAGAGAGGGCTTGAGGAAAGGAACCGGACCAAGATGAATATGAGAGTAACTTGAGGGAGCACTTACGGAGCAAAACACCCCCCCGTTGCAATTGGTCTGGGCCGGACATTTGACTTTGCCATACGACAGTGACCTTCAATCGACTTCTCATACTGTACTCAAATTGATGATGATGGTAGTGGTGGTGATGGTGATGACGATGATTGTAGTGTTGATAATGATGAGGATGATGTTAATGATGATAATGATGAGGATGATGACGGTGGTGGTGGTAAAACAATGCAAAAAAAGGTATGGAATTAAACGCAGTATGAACCGTTGCCTGAACTGAGCCGTGGGTAAACGTTGAACTGATGGGCAGGTTATGAGTTTTATGTTGCAAAGAGGAGGAAGATGAGGAGGAGGCTGCCGAAAGGGGGAAGAACAAGGAAAAGGGATGAAGATATGACTGGGAGGAGGAGGAGGAGAGGAAGGAGGGCCGGAGAAGAAGAATGAAAGGGAGCAAGAAGGGGAAGAGGAAGGAGAAAGAGAAGAAAGGGAGGGGGAAAGGTAGACGAGGAGGAGGGGGTGGGGGAGGAGGAATTGGAAGGGAGAACAAAACAAAAAAAGTAGACGGCGAGAAGAAATCGAGGAGAGAAAAAGAGGAAGATGATTGAAGAAGGGGTCAGAGAGTTAGGAGCGTATATGAGAGCTAACGGCAACAGACCTATTGATTCACTCCACAGGCTGGTGTGGATAGAGTAAGATGAAGGCTGGATGGCTAGGAAAAATCATGGATAGAGTAAGATAGGGCATATAGATAGGACATTTAGATATGGTAGAATAAGATTTTCAGATGAGGTGGATAGGACTGATAGAGGGGGGGCGATGAGACGGATAGGGTAGGATAGGGTGTGGATTGGGTAGGATTGGACATTTGTTTAGGTGGGTAGGATTGGACATTTGTTTAGGTTAGGTCTGCCTTACGGATGGATTAGGTTAGACATTTAGATGAATTAGGTTAGGGCTTGGATAGGGTAGTACAGAGTCTTATGATAGGGCAGGATAAGGTCTTTGGATGTGGTAAAAGGAATTAAGAATAGGGCAGGATGAGGGTTTTGAATACAGGAGAGAGTGTATGGATGTGGAAGAATGTGGCTTCGGATAGGGAAGGAAAAGGCTGTTGGATATGGCATACGAATAGACGAGAATGAAATGTACATATAAGGTATGAAATGTCTGTAATGTCTGGCTCAGGAGAATACCATACTCATAACCCGTTCTTTTTGAAGATTTTGTGCTTGTTATCTCAGAACTAATTTACAGAACTTGGGATAAACGCTTCAAACTGGAGGGGTTAGTTTTAGCTTGCATAAATCCTTTCAGTACAAAAAAGATCTAAGCTGAAAAATAGTCTTGTGAATGCATAATTGAAATGAAATAGACGTCATCATAGGGAAGGAATTAAAACTGACATTACGAAATGTAAGCAGACGCCCAAGTCATAAGAGTCGATTTTACAACACCTTTGAGGAAAAGAAATTGCCAGATTTTGTTACTTCACATAGTGCAATAAGCAGCTTGGGAGAAAAGCCCATCTTACACATTTTTTTTTTTTCTCCGATGATGAAAGGTGTTGAAAGACGGCGTTCACCTTTGCGGACAGATGTAAGAATATGGTTTGAAGAGTTCTGCACCCACCTGTACCCTCATTGACACACCCACACCTACATTCTCACTCACACAATCACCCTCACCCTCGCTGTCACCGTCACTATATATATAGTACCCACACACAAACACACACCTACTCCCTCACTCACCCACTAACATTCTCAAACCCATTCTCCGTTCATCCATCCCATTCACCCACCGATCCATATATCAGTTCATTCAAGCACTCCCATAAACTTGATTCTCAGACCTAACCATGCATCGATCCGTCTTTCAGTCCATCCACTCACCCATCACCCAGTAACCCATCCTTGTCCCTACATTCGTCCTGAAATCTTCCATAGTATCCATCTGCACTCACACTTATCCAGTTACCCAGATAATTAATTAATATCCTCGTTTGCTCACACATCCACATATTTATTAACACATTCACCAATCAACACCTATACGGACATCACTCAAACACCCACGTTCTAATCACTCATCCCCACACTCCACAGAAACGCATCTACTCCCCAACACCATCCCTTACACACACACACACACACACACACACACACACACACACACACACACACACACACACACACAGTAATCTCTTCTCTCGAACCCGGCATAAAAAACTAAGAAGGACCATCATTTAGTATTGAAAAACTGTCGTGGGAACGTTATAGGAAAGATGGGAGGATTGGATTGAAGGAGAAAAATGGAGAGCGAGAGAGAGAGAGAGAACTCAATAGCACAGTAATGGATTAAAAGGAAGCGAGGAGGAAGTGGAAGAGGAGGAGAAGAGAAATAAATAAATAAAATAAGTAGAGCACTGAGAGAGAAAAGAGAGCAGAGGGATAGGAGAGAAGTTGACTAGTGGAGCAGAAGAGGAGAGGAAATGAGGAGGCAAGGGGTGGGAGGAGGAGGAAATGAGAGACAGGAAAGGAGGTAGTCTGGTTAGGAGGCAGAAATAATGGCAGATAAAAAGAGAGGCATGAGAGAGAGAAGAGAGAAAGAAGGAGGAAAGAACAGAAAGGAGGAGGAAGGGAAGGAAGAGACGACTGTGGAGAGAGAAGAGGAGAGATTGGCGGAAAGGAAATAAAGGAGGGAACAGAAGGAGAAAGGGACGGAAAGGAAAGGGAAGGCGAAAGAGGAGGCAAGGAAGAGGAGAAAAATACGGGAGAAATTAAGAGAATGAGAGTAAAAACGAGAGAGAGAGAGAGAGAGAGAGAGAGAGAACAGAAGATAAAAGGTGAAGGAAGAAGGTAAATGCAAGAAAAAAGGAAGGGTACGAAAAATGGCAAGAAAAAAGAGAAGAGAGAAAATTGAGAGGAAGTGAGCGAGGAAGGGGGGGGGAGGAAGAGAGAGAGGGGTAGGGAGGTGCGAGAGAGAGTGGGGGGAGGGAGGAGAGGGGGAGAGAGAGGGGATGGGGAGGAAAGTGAGAGAGAGGGGTAGGAGGGGGATGAGGAGGCACTGAAAAATAATGAACCCTTGTGATGAAAAATTAAGAGTGGCCTCATCATCAACAGGTTAGGTGAGGCTGAGAGTGCACAGAGGCAGGCAGGGAGTGTACAGAGGCAGAGAGTGTACAGAGACATGGAGTGTGCAGAAGCGGAAAGTATACATAGGCAAACAGGGAGTGTACAGAGACAAGGAGTGTACG
The DNA here is from genome assembly GCF_032717465.1 of Coenobita brevimanus. Taxonomy (NCBI): domain Eukaryota; kingdom Metazoa; phylum Arthropoda; class Malacostraca; order Decapoda; family Coenobitidae; genus Coenobita; species Coenobita brevimanus. The sequence continues at coordinate 21,046,040 of NC_137042.1, forward strand.
GAGGAAGGCAGGGAGTGTAGAGGGAGGCAGGAAATGTACACAGACAGACAGGCAGTGTACGAGAGGTAGGCTAGTGGGTGAGGAAGTGGAAGAAGAGATAATAAAAGTGGAGGATAGAAAAGGGAGGGATAATGACGCAGGTGGAGAGAGAGAGAGAGAGAGAGAGAGAGAGAGGGAGGAAAAGGCATTAGCTGGGATAATATGTGGTAATGACCAGCTTTGTCCTTCCTGTCTCGCCTCATACTGCCTCATACTCCCTCATACTACCTTATACCTCCTTCATATTACTTATTACTCCTTTAAACAGACTCCCATATACCTCATACTTCCTCATGCTGTTTCGTACTTCCCTCATACTCCTCAAACCTCCATACTGCCTTATACCTCCCTCATACTACTTCATACTTTCTTATACTTCCCTGATGCCACTTCCTACTCCCGTATATCTCCCTCATGCTTTCTCATACTATCTTACACTGTCTCAGGATTCTACATGCCTCATACTACCTCATTCTATCATACTTTCCTCATATTTCCCTATACTGTCTCATAGTACCTAATACTTTTAATTCTTTCTCATACGGTACCCCTTTCATACTTCTCATACACTTCATACGAGTACTTCTTCATATTACCTTATGTTACCTCATACCACCTTACAACTTGCTTGTACTCTTATAGTACTAGTTTCCCTCCTCATACCCCCCTCATACTCCCTCATCTTACCTCATACCTCCCTCATACTGCCTCGTACTCCTGCATACTGCTTCATACTCCCTCATATGATCTCATTTTCCCTCATACACGCTCACACTGCGTCATACTCATACCCCATCTACTACCTCACACTCTCATAGCTATTCCCTCATCCACCTCATACTCCCTTATCCACCCTCATACCCTCTCATACTCTCTCTCCGTCCTCCCTTGTACTATTAAATACAAACTACCACCATTATCGTTCCATTTTCTATCACCGTCACCACAACTACCACCATTATCGCACGACTGTCACAGCTTCCAATACGACTACCACAACTACCACCATCGCAGCTATACCCTTCTACCACAGCTACCACAGTTATTTATTTATTTTTTTTTTTTCACGCAGCTTCCAATATTGCTTCTATTTGTTTTACTTGGTCATTTTTCTCTCCCAAAACTGCCAGTCGTATTTCACTACTTCTTTCCTCTACCACCACATCTACCACAGTTTCTACGCTCTCTCTCTCTCTCTCTCTCTCTCTCTCTCTGTCTCAGCTACCACCATCAGTAAACCCTTCCTCCACTGCACTACCGTCATCGCTACACCCTTCCCTCGTACCACAACTACCACCATCCCAGTATATCTTTTTCTCTTTTTCTGCCTGAACCACCACCATTATTGCACCATTCTTCCCTAGCTCATCTACCATCATCATTGCGGTAGTCCAATCTGTGACCACAATTACACCATTTTTTCCTGCCTCATCTGGCGCCGTCACCGCTACCATACTTATTACATTACTTCTTCCTACCATAAATGCCGTAACGAACACTAATATTTACCCTGTTCCTTCCTTCCGTCAATACCACTGTTACTACTGTTTCCACCATTTCTTATCTACCACAACTGCAACCATTAATCTGCCTCGCCCACCACCATCATTGTACCATACCATACTACCATAACTACTACACATGTTCCGCTGTTGCCTCCTACTTCATCTGCCACCATCTTTGCACCACATCCTACCAGTATCTATCATAACTACCACAGTTCTTGCTAACTATATATATCGCTACCATCATCACATGCTACTGTATCGGCCACAACCACAGCCATTACCGCTACCATTATCCACTACCCTATCTACTACCATCACAACTACCATCACTGTCGCCTACCATTACTACCACTGCTACCACCATTTGCACATATTTCCTTACTCCCATACTAGGCTGCCGCAACAAGTACCACAATCATTGCACCACTCCTTGTATTGTTATTACCACAGATGCCATCATTGCCCCATGCATAGGAAGAGAGAGAGAGAGAGAGAGAGAGAGAGAGAGAGAGAGGGAGGGAGGGAGGGAGAATTGGTAACGGGAGATAGGAGGGAGGAGTGCCACAGGGAGAGAGGAAAGGAAAAAGAAAAAAAAGGGGAAGGGGAGGGGAGGGAAGCGAGGTTATCTGTAGCCTTTGGGGGGAAATCGTTGGGGAGGAAAGTGAAGGAAGGGGAAGGGAGGAGGGAGTCTGTGAAGGGACTGGAGGGGGAAGGGGAGGGGAGGGAAGGGAAGGAATGGAGGGAAAAGAATGGGGGACTGCGGGAAGGGGAACTGTTGGGAGATGGGAAGGGTTGAGGGAGAGAGGAAGGGAAGGAGAGTGGGAGAGGATTGAACGAAGAGGGTAAGGAGGGAGAGAAAAGCAAAGGAGAGAAGAGAGGGAAGGGAAAGAGAGAGGGGAAAGAGGGATAGAAAAGCAGAGAGAAAGAGAGAAGGAAAGAAAATTGGAGGGAGAGGAGGAGAGGGGAGGTCAACCGAGGACAAATTTTAAGAGAAGGAAGTTGAGGAAAAGTAGAGGTGTGTGTGTGTGTGCGTGTGTGTGTGTGTGTGTGTGTGTGTGTGTACGCTTTTAAACCTTTGACTAAGAGGAAATTCCCATGGCTGGGTAAAATCGTCTCCAGTAAAATACAATAAAATGACGAAGCTTAAGAATACGAGGATATATATATGTGTGTGTGTGTGTGTATGTGTGTGTGTGTGTGTGTGTGTGTGTGTGTGTGTGTGTGTGTGTGTGTGAACTGTACTGTGCTGTATTGATCCTGCTACACTTAACTGCACACACACACACACACACACACACACACACACACACACACACACACACACACACACACACACACACACACACACACACACACACACACACACACACACACACACACACACACACACACACACACACACACACACACACACACACACACACTGCATTTCCGTAGCAAACACTCACAGAAGACCATTGTTAAACAGCAGGGGACAGAGAGAGAGAGAGAGAGAGAGAGAGAGAGAGAGAGAGGGAAAGAGAGAGAGAGATTAAATAACAAGGAAAAGAAGAGGGGAAGGGAGAGAGAAAGAGAGGAGAAAAGAAGATAGGCAGAGAAAGAAATGGAGAGGGAGAGTGGAAGGAGGGGAGAACAAGATAATTGAAAACAGAGGAATTCATAGACATGGAAAGAACCAGGAGAATAGTCTGTCTGTCTGTCTCTCTCTCTCTCTCTCTCTCTCTTTCTTTCTTTCTTCATTCTCTCTTTGCTGGCATTTCGACCTCTTCTTCCCTCGTTTCCTCCCTCTTTCCTTGTAGCTCCATTAATCTTCCTTTATATCTGTTTTTCTTCCTTCCCTCTTCCTTAACACCTTCCCTCCCTTCCTCCCTCATTCTCTTCCCTCTTTCCTTTCTCCCACCTTTTTTCCCTGGAACATTCACCCTTCCCCTATTTTACCTCTCCCTGCTTCCTTCATTTGCATTCTGTCTCTGTCTCTCTCTCTCTCTCTCTCTCTCTCTCTCTCTCTCTCTCTCTCAGTCAGTTTCGTCTTAATGTCCTCTCTTCATCCTTCCTCATACCTTCTCTCCTTTTATACCATCCTTCATCCCCTCTGTGTTTTATGATCTGTTTCCCTTTATTAATTCCGTTTTCTGTCATGTTAGTGTCTCCCTCACTTCTGTTTATCACGTCTTTATCATACTCTCTATATGTCATCATCCTCTGGTGCTTCGTCATTATTTTAACATCCTTTTCATGTTTTCCTCTCCTTCTGTGTTCTCTCTTTGCCTGTTCTGCGGTGTACTTTCAATTTATACACTCTCTTCCCTTCCTTTCCTCCCTTTCCCTTCCCTTCCTTTTTGCCTCTTCCCCCCCCCCTCTGTATTTCATTCCTCCTTCTTTTTCTCCGCACTGTGTCTTCTCGCATGGTCTTTACTTTTGCCTTCCTTTCGTGTTCTATGCACTCTCCTTCCCTTCTTTCTTCTTCTTCTCACATCTCTCATCTCTCTTTCTGTACTCCATATCTCCCACATTATTCTTTTTCTTCTCTTACACCCTTTCTTATTTTTTCTTTTCTCCCTTTCATTTCCCCTCCCTTTCTCTCTTCTCCTCACCTCTGTTTTTCTTTCTCCTTACAGTTTTTTTTTTCCTTTCTCCCCCTTCCATTTGTTACTCTTCTCTTCTCCTCTCGTCTCCTCGCTTCTCATCCTGTCTTCTCCTCTTCTTTCCTCTCATCTTTTCTCACTCTATTGTTCTCTACACTTTTCCGTCCTCGTACCTCTCCCGTGTCTCTTACATTCTTCTTCTTCCCTACAATTATCCCTCTTCATCTTTACTCATTTCGTATCCCATCTTCCTCCCTACATTCCTCCCTTCTCCTCTCCATTCCTCTCTCCTCCCCTCCATCTCTTCCCATATTTCTCCCTCGTCTTTTCCTCATCAAGTATTCTCTCCCCTGTCTCATTCTCTCTCCCTGATCAACTTATTGCATCTCTCTCTCTCTCTCTCTCTCTCTCTTTCTCTCTCTTTCTCTCACTTCCCCCGTCCCCCCTTTCTCCGATAATGGATTGGAAGCAACAGTTTTATCTGAGGGAAAAAATAAAAAGCAGAAATATAGGTGAAGGGAGGGGAGTGTGTTAGAGAGAGAGAGAGAGAGAGAGAGAGGAGGGGGGAGGAGGGTAACGAGGTTGTCCTAGGGCTATAAATCCATGTTTCTCCATCCTTTTTCCGTCCTGGAATTTGTTTTACTTTCTTTTTTTTAGCTTTCTCCGTCCCCTGGGCAGAATAAAAATCGTCTGGTGGTAGGAAGAATATAGTTGCAGATAATCGTATTTAAGGCACGTAGTTGTTCATCCACCTTTCCATTCCTTCACCATCTAATCTTTTGTCATCCCATTAGCATTGTATGGGTCCAGGGATAGGGTACTCAGTAAGGCTAGAGTGAAAAATATCGGATGGGACATAATGTTAGGAATGGGGTACTTCAAGGTTTAGTTTGAGCCGTGTGTGTTTTGTCGAAGGATAATGATGGCTTGTGTTGTTGTGGCTACTTAGGTAGTGGACAGCATAGACATTAGTGATACAGTTGCTCACCTGATGTCATATGATTCAGGTTATTTTATTCATCTGTTTAACTGAGTGCAAACATTTTTCTTAGACATTAATCATGAGTAATACAGAGTGCGCCGCTTTGGCAGTTTGACACTGTACATTGTGAATACTTTTCATTTCGTGAACAATGGGCATTCTGATATCAGCAAATTTAAGTCTAACCACGAGTGTGCCGAGATAGCTAAAAGACCCAGCAAATTTGATTGTTTTTAGGAAGGGTATTCAGATTCAAATAAATTAAAGCCCCCTTTGCACAGTTCACAGGTACTCCCATGCTAAAATCCTGCCATGGTTCATTTCAGAATAGAATTGCAGTAAAGATTTGAAACGTTGAGAATAGAGTAGTGAGTAACCAAAGTACCATCAAGAAGAAGAGGTAATCAGTACGCAGGCCTTCAGAAAGAACTAAGGAATATTAGTTTATCAAAACGCTGATAAAGAAGGGATCTGAATCTAGCATTAAAAGTTGATAATATGGCGGGTGAAAGTCCATAATTAATCACTTCAGCTAGAGTCGGGCCAATAGCTGTAAGATAGTCAACAAGCACAGCACTTGTAACGGTAGTAAACTATCGCCATGCAAGTTATTCACCATCATATTGTTTTGCCTTGTACGGATAGATCAGACCATTTGAGCAAGTTTGCTTCCAAAACAAATTTAGCAATTACGCTTCCTTATTCACTGTAAGTGACAAAAGTTTTACTCCTGTTTGATTTATCTGGTGTGATATTACTGTAATGTATTTTTTTTTTTTTTCGTACGAGACAGTAAGGTACTACAGTAATAAGAGTGTGAAATCGAAGCGGCATTTCCCGTATTTATTACCCTTGACAGATTACGGTAGACTGTAGTAATCTTTTTCACCCACGCTTTCTTTATGGTGAACTAAATAATATGGTTATATACGGAGAAAGGATGTCGGTAATATGATGGATAGTGTACGGTATAGATGAATGAGTTTGGGGGTAAACTATGATGTATGGAAGGGCAAAAAGGTGGATGGGCACGGCAAATGAATGTGTGAATAAACGAGGTAGACCTCAAATGTTGAAGAAACAAAAAGAACATGCGAAAGATGGAAGTGGTTGGATGAAATATCAGTATGTATGCTTAAAGATCACCTAGAATTTTCTTTTTAGGTTCAGGATTTCACGGAATAATCTCGTCCCACAGCCACCATGGATCACATTTTTGTGTGGATAGTGTTGCCTGTGAAGTGGAACCGAGAATTCGAGGGCTTGATTGATTAATAAGTGGACACGTGGCCCACTTTTCATGTCGCCTTGTTGACAGTTTTACGGTTGTGTTTTACCACTATATCCCTATTTCTTAATTTCACCCACTCCATGTACATCAGAGTATTGGGTGTAATATGATAATGGTGAATTATTTTGTACTACATGGTGATCCTTCTCACTTTATCTTGCCGGATTTGGTTGGAAGAAGGGAACTTGCTGTTATATTATTTTTTTTATAATCAGGCCAGAAGCCAAAACTTTATCCTACTCTGTACCATCCTCCTAAAATCAGTTGCTCTGTGTCTTCTTGACTTCCATTTTAGTTCTTTAAGCTTATTCTCTCCTCCTCATCCTTTTCTTCCTTTCGTTCCTTTTCTTCATCCTCATCTTCCTCCTTTCATGTAATTCTTACTACATTTGTTACCGTCTTCCCCTTTTATGTATTCCTCTTCTGTGTCCTTCCGCTTATTCTCTTCATGCTTTTACCCTCTCTCCATCATCATTTATTTATCCTCTCTCCATCATCCTCTATCATGTCTTCCCTCTCCGTCCACCTTTTCCTCGTCGCCCTTGCTCTTGCCATCTCTCCATCCTCTGTTATCTCTCCTCTCTTCGTTCACTTCTTCCCCTTCTCCTTTCTCGCTACGCATCTAGATCCACACTTCCTTCTCTCCCTTCTCTTCTCCATCCTCCTGCTGCTCCTCCTGCGGCAGTCTTCAGGTGCAGATAATTTGCTGATACTGCCTCACCTGCCACCCTCAGCCTTGCCTCATTCTCTTCCTCACCCTCCCTGAGTGCCTCCCTATCTTCCTCACCCTTCTTGCCTCATTCTTTGCATCACCATCCCTGCATGCTTCACTGTCTCCCTTATCCTCCTTGCCTCTTTCTCTGCCTCACCCTCCTTGTCTAATTCTCCCATACCTACCCTTCATGTCTCAGAATCTGCTTAACCTTTCTTACATCATTCTCATTCTCACTCTTGCAGCACTATCCTTGCCTCATTCTTTGCCTTACCCTCCCTGCATGCCTCACTATCTTCCTTACTATCCTTGTCTCATTCTCTGTGTCACCCTTCATGAAGGCCTCACTATCTTCTTCACCTTCCCTACATGCCTCGCTATCTTCCTCACTCTGCCTGCATGCCTCAGTATCTGCCTAACCCTCCCTGACTTCCATTCTGTCTGCCTTACCCTCCAGCACTACTGTATCTGCCTTATCCTCCTTGCCTCACGGTCTGCTTACTACCCCCTCCCTGCCACACTTTCTGTGTCCTCCCGCTTCATCTCAGTTTCTGCTTCACGTCCTGCCTCTCCCTCCTGCCTCACCCCTCCTGCCTCATTCCCTGCCTACCTCTCTGTGTCTCACCTGCGTTCCTTAACACTGCTCATTCTCTAACCCTTCTGCCTTACTTTCTGCCTAACCCCTCCCTTGTTCATCCCCTGCATCTACGAGTATACCTTCCTCCCCTTCCTTCTCTCTCTCTCTCTCTCTCTCTCTCTCTCTCTCTCTCTCTCTCTCTCTCTCTCACCTTTCCTTTACTTCCTCTCCATTTTCCGAATCATCATCTTTTCATTCTCTTCTTCCCTATTCTGCTCCCTGTCTCCTCGTCCTTGCATCTTCCACTCCGTACTCAGTATTTCCTGCTCCTCCTCCTCCTCCTCCTCCTCCATTCCCTCTTGCTTTTCCTCACCCTATTCAGACCCTCACCCGTCTCCTTAACCGTTCGTCACTCCTGTCTTGTCTTTCTCTCTTATTTGTATCTCTTGCTTTCTCATTTCTTTTTTTTCCCCTTATCCTTCTCTCTCTTGCTTTTCCCCCATCTTTCTTTCCTTCTTTTCTCTCCTCTTTTTCCTCCTTTCCCGTCCTTACCGTGTCTTTCATTTTACCACTTCTTTTTTTTTTCTTTCTACCCTTTTGTCCTCGTATCGTCCCTCCCTCCATCCATACTACTCCGTCTCCCCCATTACCTGCCATTTCATCATCATCATCATCATCTCATCAACTCGTTTCTCCTCTCTTCGTCGTTTTTCTCACCCCCTCCCGTCCTCATCTTCACTCTATTTTCATACTCCTAAACTTTCCTCCTCCTCCTCCTCCTCCTCCTCATCATCATCATCATCATCATCATCATCATCATCACCAGCAGCAGCAGCATTGTCGTCGTCGTCATCGTCATCCATCATCGTCGTCGTCGTCATTTTTTCCTCCTTTTTTTCGCTTTCTCTTCCTCCTCCTGCTGGTGGTATTTTTCTTGGTGGTGGTGGGGGCGGTGTGTCCTTATCTGGAGTGGTCAGTTTAGCAGGGGGGAGAAATAGTGCATTCAGTGCTCATAAACTTCGTACCCTACCCTACCTGCCTCACTGCCTGCCTTCCTCCTTCCCTTCCTGCCTCACTACCTGCCATCCTTGCTACCTGCCTTACTGCCTGCTGTTCTTCCTACCTGTGTGCTTCCCATCCTCACTGACTGCCTTCCTCCCTCCCTACCTGCCTGCCTCCTTACCTTCCCCCTTCCTCCCTTCCTGCTTGCCTGTCTGCCTTCCTCTCTCCCTACCTGTCTTCCCTTCCTGCCTACTTTCCTTCTTCCTTGTCTGCTTGCCTGTCTGTCTCCCTCCCTCACTCCCTGCCTTCCTCCCTACTTGCCTGCCTGCCTGCCTCACTGCATCACTGCCTGTCTTCCTCCCTACCTGCCTGCCTCACTGTCTTCCTTTCTCCCTTGCTGTCTGCCTTCCTTCTTGCCTGCCCGCCTGCCTGCATCACTCCTGCCTGTGTTCCTGCCTGCCTGCCTATCAAATCCTGCCTCAGTCCTTTTCTTCCTTACATTACCTGTCGCATGCTGGGCTGGTGTGGTGGTATCAGCTTTTTTTTTTTTTTTTTTTTTTTTAAATTGGTTAGTGGGTGTTGTGGAAGATGATAAAGGATATTTTAACGAGATTAAATTCTTCAGACTATCCCTTGCTCCTGCCTGGGACCGATTTAGCGTCCTATCAGACAGCGGTCCAATGGAGGGTGAGGCAGCAGGGTAAGACAGGGTGAGGCAGAGAAGGTAAGGCAGATTAAGGCAGGTGAACAGTGTGATGAGTAGAGGCAGATGCAGGTAGTGAAGCAAACATGGTGAGGCATGGGGGTAGGGGAGGTAAGGTAGTATGAGGTAGTGAGGATAAGGTAGGGAGGGTACATTGGGATGAGGCAGGGAGGGTAAGACATTGTGATACAGGGAGGATAAGATAATGTGAAGAGGAGAAATTAAAGCAGAGAGATGTAGGGAGGAAAGGCAGGGTAAGGCAAGGTGACGCAGGAAGGGTAAGGCAGGAAGTGGCAAGGAGGGTACGACATGGTGAGGCAAGTAGGAGGAGGCGGGGTGAGGTAGGGAGGGTAAGGCAGGGTGAAGCAGCGAGGGTAAGGCAGGAAGAGGCAGGTAAGGTAAAGTAGGGTGGCATCGGGAGTACAGTGGTGAGGCAGGGAGAGTACGACAGAGAGAAAAAGGGAGGATGAGGCAAAGAGGTGAGACAGGGCAAGTTGGACAAGCAGTTAAAGGCAAGGTGAGGCAGGAAGGCATGGAGAGGAAGCAGGGAGGAAAGAGAAGGGTGATGAACGTAGGGTAAGGGAGGGAGAGTGAAGCAGGGTAAGGCAGAGTGAGGCAGGGAAGGGAGACAGGGTGAGGCAGGGAGGTAGGCAGTAAGCATATAATCGGCTCACACACACGACTTCTGACTCACAATGACATTAATGAGAGAGAGAGAGAGAGAGAGAGAGAGAGAGAGAGAGTGGTTGATGGGAGGGAGATGAGGGAATAAGAAAGAATAAATTTGGAAATGACAGGGAGAGAGAGAGAGAGAGAGAGAGAGAGAGAGAATAATTATGAAACAAGGGTGAAAGCTGACTGTAAAGGGAGGGAGTTTGACACGTGATTGATAGAGAGAGAGAGAGAGAGAGAGAGAGAGAGCAGTTGGGGAGGTGGAGAGGGAATCGGCATCAGAATCTTTATTTCCCCTGTCACAATGGAGGGGAGTAAGAGAGGGAGGGAGAGAAATGTCAAGAGGGAAGGGAATGCATGGGAGGGGAGGGAGTGAAAGAGAAAGGGAGGGAAGAGGGATACGGTAAAGGGGAGAGAATAAGGAAGGAGAAAGGTAGCAAGAGGGTAGAGGAGAAGCGGGAAAAAGGGAGGGAATGGGGAAAGGAGGGAGAGGGGTGGAGGGAGGGGGAGGGATCACTCATGGCTCAGTATCCCGTATTTTCTTTCTCCTCACTCTCTCCGCCCCACCCTCTTTCCTTGCGTCCCCTCTCCCTCTAGCCAGTCAGTCTCTCTCTCTCTCTCTCTCTCTCTCATTGTACCTCAACTTTTCCTCTCTTCTTCCCCTCTCCTTCTCTGTGCCTCCCCTCTCTCTCGTCTCTCCCACTCCCTACCCTTTTCCTTCCCCTGTTCTCTCTCTCTCCCTCGCCCCTCATTCTACTTCCCCTTTTTCCTCTCTCTGTTCTTTCCTTCCCACCCCCTTTCCTCTCCCTCGCCTCTCATTCGCCCTCCCCTTTTCCTCCCCGTTCCTCTCCCCTCTTCCCTTTTTCCCCGCCATGGTCCCCTTCATAAACTGGATGCCTCACCACCACCGAAATTCATGAGTTTGTTGTTTCAGCACCGTCCCTCTCTCTCTCTCTCTCTCTCTCTCTCTCTCTCTCTCTCTCTCTCTCTCTCTCTCTCTCTCTCTCACACACACACACACACACACACACACACACACACACACACACACACACACACACACACACACACACACACACACAGGCAAAGATTTATAAGGGCCATGAAATTATTGGCAAACGTTTCCAGTCAAAATACAAGGGGAGTACTTTTTCTTCAGCCGGGTTGTAAAGTGGCCTCGCAGTGTGGTAGAATTGACATTTAGAAGGCCTTTTTTTAATTATATCTAACCTCTAATATTTACCTAAGCAAGTTTACTGCGATATTGGTACAGAATTTTGTCATATAAATTTCTCCACTAGTGCATATCAGTCACAGTTAATAGGTGAAGAGGATGTAGAAAGGAAGAAAAGAAAATATATGTGGATGGTTAGACCCGTGAGAGTGGGCCAGGATTTCAGGGACTTGAAATGGTGTGCGGGTGATTGTGTGGCCGATTTCACTGGGTTTGCTGCCGGTAGTTCTCCCGTTTTTGTACTTTACCTGTTTTTAGATCCCATCTCACCCCGTATTTAGATAAGAAAGAGGGTTAGGATGCATCTGTTGTTGCTGCTGCTGAAGGTGATGCAACATTAGCGTGCAGTTATATTTAACATAAGTTTTACGTTACAGTTCAGGATAAGATAAATATTTTCCACCCATCCACTTATATATAATTTTCGTTAACAGACTTTCCTTGCTACTTAATGATTCTCACTTTTCATGCGAGTAGGGGAAGGAGTCGTCATATTTGGCCATCCATATCATAGACTTATAAAATAGATATAATATTTGCTGCACACCTTGTACCAGAGTGTCTCGAAATAGCCTAACCAAGAGATCTGTTTCGGTTTGCTTTCATTTGTACTCCCACACCCTCACATACACCCACACCCCTACACCACACCCTCACCTACACCCTAACCAATACCTCCCCCCCCCCCTCCGCTCTGCTCTGAAGCGACATTTAATCTTCTCGCGTAATTGCATTTTAACCTTTTTAGCTTCAGGGTGAGGGTGGAGCGGGGCGGGCTGAGGGCGGGGTGAGGTTGAGGTACGGGCGGGGTGAAGGTGAGATGAGGGCGGGGTGAGTGTGAGCATGGAGTGAGGGTGAGGTAGGGATGGGTTAAGGGTAAGTTAAGACGGGGTGAGGGTGAGGTAAGAGCAGGGTGACGTACAATCGGGTGAAAATGACGTAAGGACGAGATGAGGGTGAGATAATGGTGAGGATGGAATGAGAGCAACGAAAGGGCCAGGGTGGAGTGAGAGTGAGGTAAGGGGGATGTGAGGGAGAGTTAAGAACTAAGTGAGGGTGAGGTAAAGGAGAGGTAAGGGTGAGGGTGAAGTAAGGGCAAGATAAAGGTGGAGATGACGTGAGGGTGAGGTAAGGGCGGGGCGAGGGTGAAGTGAGAGCGAGTGAGGGTGAAGTAAGGCCGGAGTGAGAGTGGGGGTTGGGTGAGGGTAAAAGTGGGATGTGTGATGGGAATGGTATGCGAAGAGATTTGAGTGAGGAATGGGTAAGGGAGAGGTGGCGTGGGAGTGAGGCTGAGAGTGAGCTGAGGTACAGAAGAATGAAAGAGGGGTATGAAAGGGTGAGGGAGGAATGAGGGAGGGTAACTGTAGGGTTAATGTAAGGGTGAGGGTGGGAAAGGGTGAGGGATGAAGAAGAAGGGTAAGAATGAGGTAGGGTGAGAGTAAGGACGAAGTAAGGGGGAGTGTAGGGAAAAGAGTGAGGATGGCGAAGCTAAAGGATGAGGAAAGGGGAGGGGTTGGTTGGTTTTGAAAGAGAGAGAGAGTTGAATGCAAGTTGTTGATGAAGGGTGACAGTGATGGATGATGAGAGAGAGAGAGAGAGAGAGAGAGAGAGAGAGAGAGAGAGAGAGAGAGAGAGAGAATAATAATGAAGGAAGGGTGAGAGTTGACTGTAAGGGAGGGAGGTTGACAAGTAATTGATTGATGGAGAGAGAGAGAGAGAATGTACAGAGGGAAGAAAATAGCAAGAGACGTATTGATTTCTAAGGCTCCTACGAGACTGTTTGCTGCAGGGTGGAGTATGCTAAGGTATCTGAAAAAAACTAAAGTCCATTCAGTTTAACTATGCGGAGATTTTCGTCCTTTTGCAGCTTATTTCGTTTACTTCAGTGGCAGAATAGGGCGATACTACGACTCTAGATTCTTTCCATAGCACTTCTTCGTGACTAGCAGTATATTCTTTAATAGCTCAGCATTGAAGATGGAGAGACTACGTTACAGATTTAAGCCTAGTCTAGGTGAACAGAGCAAAGATCAGAAGATAAGGATTGGACAGATTCTGACACCCACATATAGGCATTGTGTGTATTGAGAAGATATGTCGATGTATATAATTCTTCTGTATGTGGATGTAATTCTTGTACGTGTGAGCATAATTCATTTATATGTGGGTGTAATTCTTGTGTATGTGAGTGTAAATCTTCTGTATTTGAGTGCAGTTCTCTGTATGTGGGTGTAATTCTTCCATATGTAGGTAAAATTCTTCCATATGTGGGTGTATTCTTCCACAAGTGAGTGTAATTTTTCCATATATGGGTGTAGTTTATATGTGGGTGCAATTCTTTCATTTGAACAGATCACGGTACTGTGCAGCATAGAAGACTTCTCTCACTCGCCAGTCCCCCAGGTCGAAGCCGGGAGGAAAACTTAATAATGATAATTAAGTGTAATGCAAATTGCACTGACATGTTACTGGAAAAAGCATAATCCAATAGGAAAACATTTCATAGCTAAGTTATCGAATTGCGTATAGGAGAACGCTGTTGTGATTTTTTTTTTCTGAATTTATTCTTCTTTATCGAAATAGCTGCTATAATGTTGCATTCACTGGCATTTAATAACCTCATTTTTGTTTATAATTTATTATTTTTGTCACGTAAATATGTGTAAATCTGAAATTTTCGTGATAAATCAACCAGCTTATTTTTTGTATGTTTCGCTATGGATTCGAAGCCACTCAGTCGTCCAGACGAATTGTTTAAAAAAAAAAAATGTATATAGTCAGAGTCAATCAAGTTATTCGGCAGTTTGTTTTAATTTGTTCCGGATGTTTGCTACGAAGCTGAAGAAGAGATCGAGGTAATGGAAATAAGGAAGGGAAGTGGAGAGGAAGACGTGATAAGAGGAGGGGAGAGATAAGGAAATGAGACTGGAGCAGGGGAAAAAGGAGAGATTGAGAGGAGGAGGGCCGAGGAAACTGAGTAGGGAATGGAAAGGAAGGAAGGGTGAGGGAAGCAGTGTAGGAATTTGGGTGGAAAGGAAGGAGATGAATGAGAGAATGATAGAGAAGAAAAAGGGAGGAAGGAAGGAATGACAGGAAGTAGTGAGGGAAGAACAAGGGATAGAATAAGAAAGAGAAAATGGAAGGAGGACGAAATGTGGAAAGGAAGGAGTAAGGAAATAAATGAGAGTAAGGAAGAGATAAATGGGGGGGGGGGGAAGGAAGGATGAAATGTAGGATGGGGAAAAGGGAGGGCAAAAAGGTTGGATAAATTAAGAACGGAATGAATAGCAACCTAAAAGAATGATTGAGGAACGAAGGAGAATTTGAAGGAGGGGATGAAAGTGAAATAAGAGAGTGGGAGGGAGAAGAGGGAACGAGAGGACAAATAGAGAGAAGAGAAAACTAAAAATAGGCAAGAAAGAGAGTGGGACAAGATTTAGGGGAGAGTGTTGGAAGAAATGAAGAAAAAGTGAGGGGGAATTACGAAGAGAATGAGAGGAAATGGATAGAAAAATATAAAGAAAGGAAGTGCAGATGAAGGGAATGAGAAACGGGGTAAATGAGGGAGGGAATGAAGGAGAAAAAGAGTGAGAGAAATGAACAATCAAGTGAGGAGAAAGACGTAAGCGAGAGAATGGAGAGAAGAATAAAGAAGGGAAGGAAGAGATTGAGACAGGAAATGAAGGAGAGAGTCTAGACGGGAGTAAAGGAGGAGGAGGAGAAAAAAAAAAGAGGAAAAGCAAATCAAGAGAATGAGACAAAGAAAATAAAGAAAATGAGAAAGGGAAATGAACGATAAGATGAGGGAGTGGACGAAAGAAAGACATGAGAGAAGGATGGCAAAATTATGGACACGAATGGGAAAAAAAGGAGACACAGGGAAATTGAAGACGGTTAAGGAGGGGAGGAAGGAAAGAATGAGGGAGGGGAAGGGGGAGTGGAGTGGAGGAGAACCAGTGGAGGAGGGGGATGGAGGAAAGAGTGAAAAGTGGCGAAGGAAGAAAGCAAATCAAGAAAATGGGACACAGTAAGTGAACGAGAAGGCGAGGGAGGGAATGAAGGAGAAAATGAAGGGAGGAGGGGACTGAAGGGGAGAAGGGGGGGGGGAGTTGGAGCGTCTTAATTTTCCCTCCTCCAACATTTTCCCAGATCACTCGGCCGGAAAATTGAGAGCATCCCTTGCCCCCCCCCTCCCATCCCCTTCCCTTTCCTCCTTCCCTTCCCCTTCCCTTCATTTTCCCTTGCCTCTCAATCACTCTTACCCTCTTCCTTCCCCGATCTATTTTCCTCCTTCTCCTTCCCTTATCTCCTCCCTTTCCTCCTCCTACTCTTATCTTTTCCCTCCTTCCCCCCTGCCTTCTTTTTTTTCCACATCTTTCCCCCTCTTTCCCGTCCTTCCTCCTTTTCACCTCCTCTCTTCGCCTTTCCTACCATTTCCCCCCCCCCCTCTCCTTTTCTCGTATCCTTTTTACCCTTCCCCCGTACTCTTCTACCTCCTCCCCCTTTCCCATTTCTCATCCTCTTTCTCCTTTTTTCCCCTTCTCTGTCTTCTCCCTCCCTTTATCCCCTTTCCCCTTCCACTTCTTCTTCCCTCTCTTCCCCTCTCCTTCCTGCTTTCCTTATGCACCATCTTCATTCTCTTCCCCTTTCCCTCCCCTCCCCTCTCCTCGCCCCTCCGCTCCCCCTCTCTTTCCCTTCCCTCCCTTTTACCCTCCCCCCTCACCTTTTCCCACTTCCCTTCCTCTTTCCCTCTCCCCCTCCTCTCTTCCATCCTCTTATTCTCTTTCTTTCTCCTTTCCGAGCACCAAATGACTGGGGAGGGGGAGAGAGATGGGGGAGATGAGAAGGAGGGGGAGAGGGAAGAGGGTATGGAGCGAGAGGGAGGGAAGAGGGATGGAGGAGAGGGAAGGAGGAGAACGGGGGTAAGCGAAGACATTTAATACCTAATTGCACTTAGAGCACAGTTTCTGCAATTATTTAGTTTTCCATGGTATTTTGATTTTTTTTCTAATATATATTACTATATAAGTTTCCCGTAACCCATACTGTTTTGGGGACGTCTGTGTAAGCTGAATAAAACTGCTTTGTGTTTGTCAGCATATAATAAAAAAATGCCGTTTCCTGGTAGTAAGTTAACCCCTGCCTCACACTGACGTATTTTGTGTTATATTCAGGTTATAAAAGACATGTAGTAGTGAAGGAGTCCAATGACGGCCATATTCAACCTCTTCTGTTTAAAGTCTCGTTAAACGAATAAAATCGTCTTAGGGTGGCCAGAATTATATTCAAGTGACGTAGCTACTGTGGTTGAAAGGGTAAGATGCAGCTCTCCACTCCCTTCACTGCGAGGGGACTTAAACTGTGTTGAATGTAGTAATCTGACGGTAGCAGACATTAAAAAAAAACACATAGCACTGGGGGAATTATTGGAGATCGTTTCTGTCACCTTTCTAACAGCACGAATTAATTGTACTAAACATCGTACTGAAAGAGTTCATTATATTGCACTCCAACAAAATATCTGCACAATTTTCCCTTGATACTGGCATAAGGTAAAAAAAAAAAAAATACATATACAATTTAGTTTTAAAGTAATGTTATAATTTGTAAAGTATCAGCATACAAATACAGAACATTCCTCGTAAAGTAATCGTTATTATTATCTTTGTAAAAAATCTTCACACACGTTGCACACAAATACCCAACACTTCTCCAGGGAACCTTTAAACTATCTACCCACAAGCACAGCCGTACAAAAATACACAAAAATGTGGTTTAGTCATACCCAGCAACCGTTATATCCCGAATTGTTTTCCCACTGTCTTCGTTTTAATATGTTTACAGAATCCTATATGGTCTCGTGCCTTTTAAAAGGTTTTGCCGCCAATTTCAGGGGATTTGTTTTATTGGCCCACTCAGCAAGACTTCGTTTCTCTTTTTCTTTTTTTTTCTTTTTTTTCTCCTTCCTAATGATTTTGCCTTTGGGAGACCTTTTATTCGTGAAGGGATTCGAAACAGCGTCCATCAACCCCATTCAGTGCAGTTACCCTGTTTGTCTTTGGTTTATTCTTGCTGTCTCTACGATTGTATGCAGCTTCGAAGGGACCGCTGGTAGTAAAGAGGCGAGTGTTGGAGTCAGGTGTTCCTTACGGTATAGGTGGATACGAATAGATAAGGTGTAAGTAGGAAGGTGTGATCGTAAGTAGGTAGGTTGATGTGGGAATAGGTACCGTTTGTCGGTAGATATTATAAGTTGTGAGGGGTGTCTATGGTAGGCAGGTAGGTATGAAGGTGTGGTGGTAGGTAGGTAGGTAAATGTAGTCGGTAGGTAGGAAGGAAGGAGAAGCTATGTCGGGAGAGAGAGGGGAGGAAAGAGATGAAAAAATAGAAGGGATATAAAGATCGAAGTGTGGAGATGAGGGGGAAAGAGAGGAGAAGAAGGAGAGTGAGAAGGATGGAGGAAAAGGAGATTTTTGGGGGGTAGGGTAGGAGGGAAAGAGGGACTGGAAAAGGAAGGATGGGGATGGAGAAAATTGAGAGAGGTAGGGAGAAGAGTGGGAGGGGAATAGTGAAGGAGAGGGGAGGTAGGGGAGATAAAATAAGAAGGATTGAGCAGAAGGAAAAGACGTGGGAAGAAAAGGGGGAAGGGGGAAAAAGGGAGAGAGATGTTGAAAGAGGGAAGTAATAGACATGGGTAAGGAAACATGAATTAAAGCACAAGGGATAGCGAAGGAAAGGAAAAATGAAAGGAAAATGGATACTTCTAGGTAGGTAGAAGGGACAGATGGAAAGAAAGAACCTGTGTTATAAGTAGGTAGGAAGGAGCGAAGGGATGGATGATTGAAAGGAAGGAAGGTACGTAGTAAGGTAAATGGACAAAGACAGAGAAAGGAAGAAAGAACGGAAGAAGAAAGGGATGGATGGAAAAAAAGAGGAAGAAAGGAAGAAACAGTGAGGTAAATGAAACAGTGAAAGGTAGGCAGCAAGACAGATGGGCAAGTGTTTAGGAGGAAAGGAAGGAGGGAAGGTAAGAAAGAAAAAATGAAGAAAGGAGATAGGAGCGGAAGAGTGTGAAAACAAATGAGGTGTAATAAGGGAGAAGGAGGGAAGCGAAGCAGGAGAATGAAATAGACAAATAGAGGAGAATAATGAGAGAGAGAGAGAGAGAGAGAGAGAGAGAGAGAGAGAGAGAGACTTATTGCTGTGAAAAGGTCAGAAAGAGAGAGAGGGGGGGGGGAACGTACTTATTCATCGAATGAAACTGAGGAGACTTACTGCCGTGAAAAGGTGAGAGAGAGAGAGAGAGAGAAAGAGAGAGAATGGACTCATGTTCAAATGGCACTGAGGACTCTTAGTGCTGCGAAAAAGTAAGAGAGAGAGAGAGAGAGATTCCTCCCCCCCCTCCGTCCCTCCACTTCCAGCATGTTTCCTCTCCCACTTAAATATTGAACGATTGTAGGCTACTGTCAATAGGGATGATTGGTAGGTAAGTAAGTAGGTAGGATGTAGGTAAGTAGGTTGGATGAGGGAAGAGAAGTATATATGGTTGGTAGGTAGGTGGGTAGGTAGGCAGGTAAGTGTGGTAGGTAGGTAGTGTTTTAGGTAGGAAGATGTAATTTTAGGTGGATAGACATGGAGGAGTGGTTTTGAGTATAATATGGTTAGTAGGTAGGTAAGTAGGAGAGTCGTTTGGGATGTATACGATAGGTAGATAAGGTCTAAGTTGGAAGGGTGTGATCATAGGAAAGTTAGTAGGTATGGAGATATGGTAATAAGTAAATAGATAGATGTGGGTTATGTAGGTAGGGAGATGTGGTGGTACGTAGGTAGGTGTGGTGGTAAGTATACATGAAGGTTCTGAGGTATGGTGATAGGGAAGGACTGATATGGTAGTGCATAGATAGCCGAGAAGGGAGAGATGTAGGTAGGTAGGTAAGTGAGGTGATTGGTATGCAGAAGGGCCGACAGGAAGAGATATTCAGGCAGGGCGTAGGTATAAAGGTGGAGTGGTAGATAGGTACCGTAGATATTTAGATAAGGGGGTTGGTAGGTTATTTGTCTCTGATGGAAAGTAAACAGAAACACAACTAGGGTTTTGGTTGATTGGTATGGTTATTGATAGGTGTGTAGGCAGATGTATTGGTAGGTTGGTGACTAGTTGGTAACAAAAGTGGTAGGATGATAAAGTAGTGCTTGGTAGGTAACTAAGGAGGCAGGTATTGTTTGGGCAGTGGGTAAGTAGGTACTATGGGTTACAAAAGTATCGGTGCACAGGGGTCCGTTGCCTGCCGAAACATTCAGTCAACTTGCTGATGTTTTCCAACGTCTCATTGTGTATGGACAATGTCTGTTCATATAAACATAACATTTGCTATATGTCTGCAAGAGGATATTGTTAGTTGGCGATATATGACACCTCCCGCCATCAGAGCTACCAGTTTGTGGTAGGTCGGACACTAATATTTCAGTGATCTACGTTCTGTGGCCCCAAATGTTTCACGCATATTGTGCACCGATACTTTTGTGACCCATATTACACACGATCCAAAAATTATCTTGACATTTTTCACGTTTTTTAGTTTTGAAACCGTGGACGAACCACATGAAAATGCTCTTCAGCCGCTTTCTATTTATGTGTATGCCTGTTATTACACACAGCACCTCGTAAAGTATGAAATTTATGCAGTTTGTATGAAAAGTTGTCATTCAAAACTACCTTGGGGAAAAAAAAAAAAAGCGCTGACAACAGCAACATTCTTTGTGAAACCATCATCAGCTGAGTCTAGATACTTTTTTGATCATATGTACTTGTGTTGGTTGTACGGTGGGTGTATTTTTTGATAGAATGGTGGATGTATTTGTTCGTAGGATGCTGGGTGTATTTGTTGGTAGGATGGTGGATTGGAATGGGAATGAAGGACTACATTTGAATCAGAAGATGGAAGACTTTGTACCAGAGGCAATGGGATGAAATGAATGATTGCTATTGATTTGAAGTATGATGAATAACTACTGGAAGGAGGACTGGGATGGATTGAAGAAACCAAATTTTGGCGAATGGAAAACTTAGATATACTGTATATGGTGAAAGGTATACGGGATAGATTGGACCCAGTGCGAATCAGGATAAGAGTGAAGAGTACATGAGCTATTGGCAGAAGATTGCGATGACATGGACTAGAGTTGACTGGGAGTAAAGTGAAATGAGATACCAAAAGACATTTGCAGAAAACTGAAAGGCAATGAGCATGTGCTTGAAAGACAGTGATGCGTAGGAATCGACTCAGAATATTGTTGGATAGTACAGACGGTATTGAAATGAGGATAAGAAGGATTGAAGATATAGCTGACTCAGGGTAAAGTGAAGAAAACACTTGTGGAACTAGATAGCCGAGGAATGTGTGCTGAAAGATGGATTAGGAATAAATCATATAAGGTGGAAGGACTAGAGCTGAGTTAAGGACTGCGGTTGAATCAGAATAAAGTTAAAGGGCATGTACTGGAAAACATAAACTGGAAAGGAGGCATATATGGTTGAATTTAGATTGGTATGAAAAGAATAAGGTCGAAGGGTAGGTAAAAAGGATAATGAATGAATGAAGGACCGAAGTTGATTCAGGATAATTTTAGAGAGGAGCATGTGCTACAAGGTGGATTGGGATGGCACGGACAAGATGGATGATGTGTAAGGAGAACGACTGAGATTGATTGCTGGGTTGCAGTTGATTTAGGATAAAAGGAAAAGATGGTTTTGCATTATATGACTGGAAAACTGAAAAGTGGTCTGGGTGCTGGAAGGTGAATATAGGATGAAATTAACGAGATGGCTGTGGTGGAAGGGAAACTGAGATTGAATTAAAAACTGCAGTTGGTTCAGAATAAAATGAAGACGTATATTGGAAGGAACACACTGTAAAGCGAAGAACTCGGTATATGCTGGAAGGTGAATTGGGATGGAATGAAGAAAACCGATATGGTGGGATAGAATGAAAGACAGCTGTTGATTCTGAAAACAGTAGAGAGAAACATTTTGAAATACAGACTGGAAAGGCAAGGTGTGTGTGCGGGAAGGTGGCCTGGCATGGAGTGAGTAAAATTAATAAATACGAAGGGCTGGAACTGAAGGAAAGATTGCTGTTGCGCCAGGATTAAATGAAGAATTATATATAGGACAGTGGAATGGCATGGATACATATGAAGAATTAGGATTGCATGAAGGACTGTTGCTGATTCTGGATAAAGTGGAAAGATATTCATTGGGATACGCTGCCTGGAAAGTGGAGGAGTGCGTGGTAGAGGTTGTCCTGGAATGGAATAGAGGAGCATGTGGGCAGGAATAACTTTGACCTCCATTATTCCCACGGGTCAGCCGAGGTCACCAGGGTTGTTAAAGTTACTGGCTCGAGGTCAGACTCTCTCTCTCTCTCTCTCTCTCTCTCTCTCTCTCTCTCTCTCAGTATACCCAGAATGGAAAAATGAACAGGGTAACTTATGCGTTCTTTTTTTTTCAATTTTTTGTTAGCATGCGAGTCAGGGTTAAAAGGTGAGTGTACGGCTGATTGGAAAGCTGGTCGGTAGTGTGTGGAGAGGCAGGCGGGTAGGGAGGGAGGGAGGGAGGTTGGTTGGTAGGTAGGTGGACTGGGAGGTAGGTAGTTGCGCTGAAAGGAAGGTAGGGAGGGAGAGATGTATATTGGTTGGTAGGTAGGCAGTTGCGTTGAAAGGAAGGTAGGTAGGGAGGAAGAGAGGTATGTTGGTCGGTAGGCAGGTAGATTGGCTGGTAGGTTGGTAGCTTGGTAGGTATTTGCATGGAAAGGGAGGTGGGGATGGAAGTATGTGAATAGGTGGATGGGTACGAGGGGAGGATGCAGAATATGTAGCTTAAGAGGTGGATTGGTAGATGAGAATGTAGGGAAGAAGTGAGGTAAATGTACAGGTAATAGTAGGTTGGTAGGTGGGAAATGATGATGATAAGATATGTAGATAGGTAAGTAGGCGGGTGGGAGGCAAGAAGCATCGTCGAATCCAGTGTTTGCAGAATTTCCCAACGAGAGAGAGAGAGAGAGAGAGAGAGAGAGAGAGAGAGTATGAATTAGGTTAGTTAACTTTACCCTTGCCCTCACATTTGTTGAATATGTGATGCTTTCGTGGGAGAGAGAGAGAGAGAGAGAGAGAGAGAGAGAGAGTATGAATTAGGTTAGTTAACTTTACCCTTGCCCTCACATTTGTTGAATATGTGATGCTTTCGTGGGAGAGAGAGAGAGAGAGAGAGAGAGAGAATCAGGTTACTTATCTTTACCCTTACCTGCATATCTCTTGAATATGTGATGCTTTCGTGGCAGGTGGCTGTTGTGCGTTAGAGTGTGTTGTGGTGATGGGGGGAGGGCAGGGCAGTGAAAAGCTGGCAGGGTACGACTGGGTGTGTGAGGTGCCTGCGGGCGAGTTATGGAGAGTGAGGTACGTTAGTGCCATGGTGAAAAATTGTGTGTGTGTGTGTGTGTGTGTGTGTGTGTGTGTGTGTGTGTGTGTGTGTGTGTGTGTGTGTGAGAGAGAGAGAGAGAGAGAGAGAGAGAGAGAGAGAATGTCTGTATGTCAAGGTATGCTGAGTGCGGCAGTGTCTCGAGATTTATGTGTGTGTGAGGGCATTTGAGTGTATCCTGGGAAGGGGACGTGGAGTTCGTTAGTGTGTTGTGGCAGAGACAGTGTGAGATCTGGTTTCTTGAGTGTGAAAAGGGACGTGAAGAAAGACATTGACTGAGTTTGTAAAAAGACAAGTGTGAGATATAGTGTGGTTCAAGAGTGCAGAGGACGACGATGGACGTGAAGTAGGCACAGAATGAGAGTGTGAAAGGGCAAGTGTGAGAGGCAGTGTGACTGAAGAGTGTGGAGGACGAGTATGTGCTTGGAATAGAACTCGACTCGCTTTGTTAAAGTGCACTGAAACAAATGGGTCAGTTCCGGGTTTGGGAGTGGTATGTGTTGTAGGCAGATTAACAATGTGAGTGCGTTGACCCGTTCCAGAGTGCTTTAACTTTACTTAATCCCTTCTGGCACTAGAATGTATGTTGGGTTCGTTAGTGTTAAGGAAGTGTATGAGTGCAGTGATTAATGTGTGTGTGTGTGTGTGTGTGTGTGTGTGTGAGGGAGGGGTGAAGGGGAGGAGGCAGAATGTGGTAAAGTACGTGGAGAGAGGAAGATGGAGGGGAAGAGGGACGGAGGATGGAAGCAGAGTGCGAGAGGTGAAGGGGGCAAAGTTCGGGTGGGTGAAGGAGGACGAGGAGGGCAGAGTATGAAGGGAGAGTAGAGGAGAGAAAGGGAAAGGAAGAGAAGGGGTGCATAGTGTGGAGGGCGGACGGGAGGGGATAGGAATGAGGTAGAGTTTGCAGGAGGAAAAGGAAGGAGGCAGTGTCGTGGAGGTGTAAGGGAGAGAGGGGAAAGGAAAGAAAGGGAAAAGAAGGGAGGGGAAGAGGGGAGAAGAAAGAAAAGGAAGGGAAGGGAAGAGGGAAGAGTGTGGTGGAGGGAAGGGAAGAGGGAAGAGTGTGGTGGAGGGAAGGGAAGAGGGAAGAGTGTGGTGGAGGGAAAGGGAAGGAAAGGGAGCGAGGGCAGAGTGTAATGGAGGGGAGGGGAAAGGAAGGGAGTGGGTACAGAGTGTGATGGAGGGGAATTGAAGAGAAGGAAATGAGGACAGAGTGTGATGGAGGGGAAGGGAAGGGAAGGGAGTGGTGGCAGAATGTGGTGGAGGGAAAGGGAAGGGTAGGGAAGGGAGTGGTGGCAGCATGGTGGAGGGAAAGGGTTGTTAGTGGTGGCAGAGTGTAATGGAGGGGAAGGGAAGGGAGTGGTGGGAGAGTGTGGTGGAGGGGGAGAGGTGCAGGGTGCGGGGCGGCAACAGCTCCTCTGGCAAACTTTTCCATTGGGCGTAATTAGTGGAGTTAGGGCCTGCCGCCTCCATTGCTGTGTGTGTGTGTGTGTGTGTGTGTGTGTGTGTGTGTGTGTGTGTGTGTGTGTGTGTTAGTATGGTGAAGTGTGTAATATGATTTGTTGTGCTGGGTTATGGTGTATCCTAGTGCGTTGCGGCGTGTGGTGCTGTAGTGAGTTATGGTGTGCTGCAGTATGATGTGTATGATGTATGAGTATAGAGTATGGTGTATTTGATGATGTCTGGTGGTAGTACTGTGAAGTACATGATGTATGTGTTATAGTATATTTGTGGTTTCGTATGATGAGGTGTATGATGTGATTTGGTGTGCTTCATGTGTGGTGTGTAGGTATGGAGTGTGTGGTGTTGTGTGGCCTAGTGGATATGATGTGTGGTATTCACGGTGAGAAGCGTTGTACTGTATGATGTATGTGAAGCGTACTGTACTGTTTATGGATAATAGTGTGGTCAGGTGGGTGATTATTGTTCTTTTTTTTTCTGATCCGACTGTGGACATTATACTAGGAAGCCCGTACCCGAGATCCAGTAGTCCATATACTGCACAACAACAAGAGAACCGCCTCCCGACAGCATTTTGACCTTACCCCCAGCTGTTTCTGTGTACAAGAGATAAAGCATTCAGAATCAGAGGGATGATAAACGGGTTGCGATAAATATATCCAGGACTTACATTTGTGTATTAAGGGAGTTGTGGTTAACTTACCATAGATGCTGGTAATTCTGATATTGCAGGTTCAGATTTAATTACGGCAGATGATATGTGGATATAAATTTTGCTTCAGCTAATTTCAGTACCCTCCACAAGCTCACTGACATGCCATAAAACATCCTTGCAGCTGTCATTACAACGTAGTGTATGAGATTATCATTACTTTAAAAAAATGAAGAAAAAAATTCTCAGACAAATGTTATATTGAGCATAGGTCTCAGGTCAACGAAACAAGTTGGTTACAATACATTGAGGCTTTTACTGGATGAGACAGTACAGGGGATATGTATATATTCGTTTGATTTGCCCTTAACAAAATAATATCCTCCCGAGGTAGCTAGATGAAGATAGCAAGTTCAGCAGTCACAAAAAGTGTTAATCGAAAAAGTTTTTCCCTTTTTTACCTCCTGTGATTTCTCTCAGTGGAATAAAATCACCTGGTATAAAGTAACATGTGTTCATTGATGGCATTGAAAGAGGGAACAGTTTCAGTTACGGGACAGCTTTTATCATTTTATTCCTACCATCACACGCTTCTGTTGAGCATTGGATTGCCCTGTAGTAGTGAGGGAATTAATGCAGATAATTTCTAACTCCTCCGTTTCTAAAAGTTTCTCAAATACTGAATTAAAGTCAGTGAAAATACCAGGAATATAATATATAAGGCTTCATCCCAGTAAAGTGGTTAAAAAGTAATACAGCAAAGTTAATAAAAATACACCATAAAAGAAAAGAATTGTGACTTTTTTGTATTGCGCGACACATTCCAATTTGGCTCCCCTGCAGGACTGCTCTGTATGGGGCCTTGACGCTTGATGCATGAATTAATCCCCGCAGCAAAGTTTTCAGTGACTCGCATACGTGTGTTGGTTAGTGGAATAGAGGGTATGGCGATGCATGGTGTGTGTGTGTGTGTGTGTGTGTGTGTGTGTGTGTGTGTGTGTGTGTGTGTGTGTGTGTGCTGCATATAGTATGATGTGTGGCGTGGCGTGTGATAAATGTTGTGTGGTGTGGCGTGGTGTCTGGTCAGGGGTGTGGTGTGATGTATGGTACGGGGTGGTATGGTGTGTTGTGTGATGTGTATGGAGTGTGTTGGAATGTTTTTTGTGGAGTGTTTGGTGTGGAGTGTGTTATGATGTGTAATATGGAGGGTTGTGTGGTGTGTTGTATATAAATATACATGCTGATGGGTGGTGTAGTGTGTTGTACGGGATGTAGTGTGGTGTTTGGTACAGAATATGGTGTGATACAATGATGTTTAATGTGATGTGTCATGTATTTTGTTTTGCCTGCCGTAGTTCAGAGGGCAGATTCGCTAACCCTCTCACAATAACTTCCTTTCGTAATCGTAGTGTACCTAACCAAGGACAAAGAAAAGTCACATTCGTCTTGGGAAAAAAAAAATAGTTGAGAGAAAAATTATCGCAGGTTTTAGTAACAAGGACAAGGCAAGGAGAGTGTCGAATCTCCCATGTCTCTTGTTCGTCCTGCAAACGCGAATCCCCCGGTATTGTTTCACAGTTGTCCCCATCCATTTTTTTGGCCATATCTCCACAAACACGAGTGTAGGGGGATCCAGTCAGGAGAGCGGGGAACCAAGGAATATTGAAACCTTCTGGAGGTGTGTGTGTGTGTGTGTGTGTAAAACGCTCTCTCTCTCTCTCTCTCTCTCTCTCTCTCTCTCTCTCTCTCTCTCTCTCTCTTTGTCCTTGCTTCTTCCCGTTATCTTTCCTTTACCCTTCCATTCTCTTGCCTTTCATGTCATTATTCATAGGTGATGGGATAGTTCATTGGATAGGGTAAGTTCTTCATATAGTGTAACATATAGCTACCAATAATATGTTGCCCACCCATCTCACATGTAAATATACCTAGCTCTTGTATGTACTGGGTATGTCCTGCACTTTTAAGCTGCACATTTTCTCGTAGCCAGAAGTTTGCTAGTTTACTGTGATGAAGAATGTTTCCTATGCATCGTTGTTTTTAGATATACAGTAAATGATTTCAACCAGAAGTGAATACTTAGGGTTACAATAAGGGACGTAGATTTTTTTATTTCCAAACTGAAAAACAAGTAAATCGTTCTAAATATCGGTGATACACCAACAACCAGCGATCATTTGGACCAAAGTTTTCATTATGGCTCTGCTCGTACCTCACGCGGACCACTTATATTGTTTCCACTGGTTTGGTTAACAATTTACACTTGTTTGTTGCTGAACTCATAAACGATATTTTCATGAAGCGACTTAGCATTTGTATCAGTGAATAATAATTTCAACACGAACTCAAGTCTGTGTTAGTATCGGGACCTGCACCGGCTTTCAGGTCGTTCCGGTCTCCAAACCAATTCTTCAAGTAATCTAACCTATTTACTGTAACCAACGTAACCTAATATTGCCTAAAATAATTCAGTCTGACTTAATATAATTCAGTCTAACCCAACCTAACTGAATAGAGGCTCTTATTCTAACCTAACTGGAACAACTTGTGAATTGTGAATGATTTGGTTTGGGGGCCAGATTAACATGTTACCCGTACACCGTATGGGTTATAGACCCTGTGGTGACTGCTCTCCTTTGTTCCACTCATCATCACATATCGTAAGTACTACCATAATTATTGCATTTTTTACTGTTGCCCATGGATCACATTAAGCAGCGTTATGACGTGTGGAAACGGTAATATATAGAATACAAGCTGATTTCTGTCAAGGTGTATTTGTATATTGATGTCATTTAATTCATAATATAGGTAATCTTATAATCCAGTCGTGTATGTGGATTCTTTTGTCAATAAAATGAGTAATTAACTAACTATGCTACGGTTTCCATTTTTCAGGTAATTATATAGTTGTGCAGTACCTGGTCTAAGTATGTAAGTAGGAATTATACACTTTATGCATTTTTTTTCCTCCAGTTCAAAGGTTGTTTGCATATTTCGCTAATTCATTATCTGATTAGTATCTCTTCTAGCATATGGATCGCATGGTCACTCATTTCCAAAATTTAATATAATTTCCCCGTAATGGTAGTCCTACGAATATTTGCATTTTAGTCATTCTTAATTTTGTTTTTGTAGTAAAATTACACTGGTCAGAAGATATATGGGACTCTCTCTCTCTCTCTCTCTCTCTCTCTCTCTCTCTCTCTCACACACACACACACACACACACACACACACACACACACACACACACACACACACACACACACACACACACACACACACACACACATTCTCATTCTTAGCTTTATCTTAGGCTCTCCTCCTCCTCCTCCTCCTCCTCCTCCTCCTCCTCCTCATTTCTTTTCCCGTCTTCTCACTCCAGTCTCTCACTCAAGACTTCCGTGTCATTCAGCCTTCCAACTTGTTTACGCCTTTCCTCCACATCCCATCCCGCGACCTCTTCCCTACTTCTCTCTTTTACTCCCTTCCTCTTTTCCTTCCCACTTCCAGTCCCACCCCATCCCTTGCCCTCCCTTCCATCCCTTTGCCGCCCTTCCCTTCCCTTTCCCTTCCGTTGCGATCCTTTCCCTTCCCTTTCCCTTCCGTTGCGATCCCTTCCCCTCCCTTCCTGCTCTCCTGTTCCCCCCTTTTCTCCCTGTCTCTCTTTTCCCTTCCCTGCCATCCCCATTCTCTTCCCTTTTCCCTCTGCCCACACGCCTCTTCCCTCTCCTTCCTCTCCCTCTCCGCACCCTCTCCGCCCACCCCCGCCTGTGAAGTGTAAACACCCTGGATAAAATATCTTACCTCGAATAACTCTCTGACACATTTCTTTCCTTTTCCTCTTCCTTTTCCTGTATCTGACAACCTTGTGAGAGATGACCTGCTTGCCTTACACGACCTGCCTCAATGGTCATTCCTTAATGTATGGGCTTGCCTCAGTAGATATTCCTTGCTGTACCTGCCTCAGTACATGTGCCATTCTCTTTATTATAACACTTGCCTCACTAAAGCTGTCAGAGTACACCTGCCTCACTCGACCTGCCTCAGTTTACCTACCCAACTGAACTTACCTCAATAGACATTGTTCACTCTGCCTGTCTTGGTTAACTTGACTTGTTGTTTTCCACTAGGCTTTCTTCAGTAAACCTCTCTCACTCTATCAGTACACCTGCCTTGATATAACTGCTTCAATACATCTGCCTCATTACATCAAACCTGCCCTAATTACCTACCCCATCGGACATGCATCAGTACACTTTCCTTAGTACTCCTGCCTCACAAAACCTGTTTAAATATACCTGCCTCGTGGGACCAGCCTCAATACACCAGTCTCACAAAACTTCTCTAAATATATCTGCCTCAATGGACCAGCCTCTACACCTGCTTCTCACTAGACCTGCCACACTGGACCTACCTTTCACAAGACCTGTCCCACTGAACCTACTTCCCACTAGACGGACCTCAATATACCTACCTCACTGAACCAACCTCCCACAAGGCGTGCATCACAATAGACCTGCCTCTCAACAGAGCTGCCAGTCACTAGCCCTGCCTCACAATAGACGTGTCTCACTGGACTTACCTCTCACTAGACCTGTCTCACTGAACCTACATTTCATCAGACCTGCCTCACTGAACCTACCTTTCATTATGCATGCCTCTCAGTAGACCTGCCTCTCACTAGACCTGCCTTTTACCAGAGCTGCCTGTCAATGGACCTGCCTCTCAATAGACCTTCCTCACAATAGACCTGCCCCACTGGACCTGCCACTGTGAACCTACCTCCCACTAGGTGCATCTTTAAATAGACCTGCCTCTCAGTAGACCTGCCTCACTGACCCTACTTCCCACTAGGCTTGCCTCTTAGTAGACTTGCTTCATTGGACCTTCCTCTATCTAGACCTGCCTCACTGGACCCAGTCTAACTACAGTTGCCTCATTAAACCTATCTTTCGCTAAACCTGCATCTTACTGGACTTGTCTCCCACTGTACTTGCCTCTCACTGAACCTGCCTCTCACTGGACCTGCCTCTCCTAGACCTGCCTCACCGGACCTGCCTCACTGAACCTACCTCCCTGCCCCATTCTAGACCTGATTCCACTAACTTTCCCAACTTGTCTCCCTTTCAGCTGCCTCGTCTCCCTCACCCTGCCACTGCCTTGTCTTGACTCACGTTCCCTGCCTCATCCTTCCTACCTCATTCATCCTTCTCCACTCACCTTCCCTCACTCACCTTCCCTCACTCTCTCTCCCTCTTTCGCTCACCCTGACTCACTCACCCTCCCTCACACACCCTCCCTTCCTCGCTCACCTTACCCCACTCTCCCTGACTCACCCACCGTCTCTCACTCACCCTTCCTCGCTTATCCTGCTCACAACCCCACCCTTGCTCACCCCATCTCACTCACCCTCCCTCACTAACTCTCCCTTACTCACTGTCACTAACCGTTCCTCACTCATCCTTCCTCACACAGCCTCCTTCATTCACCCTCCCTCACTCGCTCTGTCTCGCCCATCTTCCCTCACACAGCCAGCCTCACCCAGCCTCCCTTACTCACCCTGTCTCACACACGCTTCCTTACACGCCCGCCCTTATTCACTTTCCGTAACACACCCTGCCTTACTCATCCTGCCACTGCCTCACTCCCCCTGGGTCTCTCTTCACCCTGCCTCATCTCCACCTTACCCACCCTGCCTAGCTTTCTTCCTCATTCACTCACTCACTCAATCCTTATCTCACACCTACGTTACCCAGCTTGCATCACCACCTCTCCTTATCTCAGACTTGCCTCATTCAGCCTGCCTTACCCCCATCTCCTTATCTCAGACCTGCCTCTCTCC
Organism: Coenobita brevimanus; assembly: GCF_032717465.1. Taxonomy (NCBI): domain Eukaryota; kingdom Metazoa; phylum Arthropoda; class Malacostraca; order Decapoda; family Coenobitidae; genus Coenobita; species Coenobita brevimanus. Next base: position 21,076,779 of record NC_137042.1, read on the forward strand.
TGCCTCACTTGACCTGCCTTATTTCCTGCCTCACTCCCACTAAATCTGCCTCGCTACCGCACCCTTACTCTGTGTGCATATTAAGTGCCGTTCTTGTGTGTACTTTACGGTGTGTGCGTGTGTGTGTGTGTGTGTGTGTGTGTGTGTGTTTATGTGAAGTCTTCGTGTCCATATAGGGAGGATTGTGTACATAGGGAGGTTTTGTGTGTGTGTGTGTGTGTGTGTGTGTGTGTGTGTGGAGTCTTCGTGTCCATATAGGGAGGATTGTGTACATAGGGAGGTTGTGTGTGTGTGTGTGTGTGTGTGTGTGTGTGTGTGTGTACAGTGATATGAAGTGAAGACCGAGGGTCGCTGGGTTCAGGTAAGAGTAAGAGAGAGGAGGGGGGTTACACGTAGTCAAGGATGGATAGAAGAAAATGGAGGTTAAAAGAAACGAGGAAGGAAGGAAAGTCGGAGAGAAGTGGAGGAAGGAGAGGAGAGAAATGGGAAGAAAATATGGAAGGAGTGGAAAGGGAAAAGAGGAGGAAGTGGGAGTAAATGGAGAAGAAGGGGGGGACTCAAGAGGAAGAGAATGGTAATCGAGAGAGGAGTGAAGGGAAGGGAGAAGAAGGAAGGAAAGAGAGGAGAGAAGGAATGATGAAGATGGATGAATGGAGAGGGAAAAAAAAGAGAAAGAGGAAGGAAGGAGTACATAGGAAGTACAGATAACAGGAGGCCTGTTGGCCCATGACGAGGTCGTCTGTTGGAAAAATGTTTGTTCTACCAAGATCTAACAAACATATAAGGGAAAAGAATAGAAAAGAGGATGGCTTGCCCCGCCCACCGGCGGGAAGAAGTTGAAACACACACACACACACACACACACACACACACACACACACACACACACACACACACACACACACACACACACACACACACACACACACACACACACACACACACACACATACACACAGTGCTTGTAGAACGAACACGCATGGATTTTTTTATAGGAGAGACTGATGAGGAGCAGCTATGCACTGTGTAATTTCGGTTCTACAGTTGTATAAAAAAAGAACAAATACAATCGTCAAATATTCTCGTTATTAAGCTTACCGTACGTCTCTAAGTCATCAGCATACACTTCAGCTAGGAAATAAACAGCCCTGAGTTAGTTGTAGCTTGTTGTCTCAAAATATTTGTCTAGCTGAATTTTTTACGAATCAATATTTTTTGCACTAACTACTGTTGTTGGTAGCCTGTTCCTTTGTTCCACCACGCAAATATGAAAATAGTTTTCCCCTATATTAGTGTTGCAACTCTTGCTTTTGAGCTTCATTCCATTGTTTGTAGTCACAGTGTCATTTTGTATTTTGAACAAATTATCATATCGAACATCGTCAGATTTGTTAAAATTTAAATATATGTATTAGATCTCAGAGTCGGTGCTTTTTCAGAGAAAACATATTTAGCCCATTTAGTCGCTCTTCGTAGGATAAATTTGCTGCAATGGGACCATTTTTGTGGCTTTTTGCTGCACCGTGTCAAGCCTGTCTTCGTCCATAATAAGATTCGGGGACCACTGGCGCTCACAATATTCTAGGTGTGGTCTAACTAATGACATTTAAAACTTGGAGATTACATCGGGTGTTTTATGGTCAAAGTTCGTCGCTACGAAGCCAAACATTTGCTTTACCATGCTACTGGCTACTATACGCTGCTTTGAGTTTCTGAGGTCGTTACCGATGATATGTCCTTAATCTTTCTCGTCTTCTGCATCCGTCAGTGGGGTAATGAACATGCGATAATCATTTTTTTTTTTTTTTCGCCAAAGTGCATTATCTTACATATATTTACAATAAATTTCATCTGCCATTTTTCAGTTCAGTTTACTAACCTATCCAGTCGTTTTGTATAGTTTCGCTGTCATCTTTCGTAATTACTTTACCTCCAGTCTTTGTGCCATTAGCAGGAATATGAGAATGGAAAGAAGGGAGAAAAGGGAAGGAAGAATAGTGGGGAAGGAATGGAGAAGAGTGAGGGAAGAGAGAGGAATAAAGGAAGGAGTGGAGAGATGGAAAGGAGATGAGGGAAGGAAAGAGACGGAACGAAGGGAGATAAAAGGGGAAAGATAGGATGGAGGGAAAGGTGAGAGAATGAAGGGAAAAGAGGGAACGAAGGGAGAAGAGGGAACGAAGGGAGAAGAGGGAACGAAGGGAGAAGAGGGAACGAAGGGAGAAGGTAGAAGGAAGGGAGAAAAAAAATAGGAAAGGACAAGAGGAGTCGATGGAAGAAAGAAAGGGGAGGAGAAGAGGAGTCGATGGAAGAAAGGAAGGAGAGGAGGAATGGAAGGAAGGGAAAGAAAATATTCTTGGTGTTATTAGTATTCTGTCCAGGGGCACCCGAGCAATCAGGCACCCTCCCCTCTTCCTACCCTTCTTCCCCTCACCCTCTCCTTATCCTCTTTCCCTTCCTTCACCTCCTATTCTCCCATATATTTCCCTCTCTCCTTCCTTTCTTTGTTTTCTCTCAATGCCCCTCTTTGTCTTCTCTCATATTAAATCTGCCCCTTCTCCACCCATCCCCTCCTCTTTCCATTTTCCTACTTTCGTTCATTCCTGTCGTCCTTTCTCCTCTCTTCCTTCCTTCACACCTCTTCTCATTTCTCCTTACATCCTCTTCTGTCCCTTCCATTCTCCCTTGTCTTTCCCACTTCTCTTTACTTCTCTTCCCTTTCCTTCCCCTACCTTCCCCTCCATCACATCCCCTTCCATATCATTACCTTTCCATTTTCATTCCTTCACATTATTTCCCTTCTCGTCTTTTCTCATCTTCCATTCCATTCTATGCCATGCTCGCATATGCTTCCCTCTCTTTTCCACGTCTTCCCTTCTCACTTCATGTTCCAGTTTCTCCCTTTCCTACTTAGTTTCCCATCTCCGCTCCTTCTCTTCCTCTTCCTTATCATTCCCCATCTTTCCTTTCCTTCACCTCCCCCTCCTCGTACTTGTCCTTTCCCTTCTCTCTTCCTTCACTTCCCTTCCTTTTCCTTGCGCTTCCTTCCCCATCTCCACAACCTTCCCATTTTCTTCTCCCTCCCTTTATGTCCAGTCTTTATCAGTGTATATTTCCCTCTGTCATCCCCTCCACCTCTTCCCTCCTCTCCTCTCTCTTTCCCTTCCCCTCCCTTCGCTTCCCCTCCCTTTCCTCTCCTTCCCTTCCCTTCCCTTCCCTTCACTTCCCTTCCCCTCCCCTCCCCTCCCTTTCCTTTCCTTTCCTTTCCTTTCCTTTCCTTTCCTTTCCTGTCATTCCAATCCCCTCTCTTACCTTTTCTGCCATTCTTTCACTTTCTTCTTCCCTCTTTCCTTCTTCTTTCACCATTTTTTCTGTCCGTCCAACTGTCTTTACTCTTCTTTCTTTCTCTTTCCTCTCTTTTTCTCTTTCTTTCTTTTGTTCTTCTTTTCTCCTTTCCCTGTTTCCTCTTGGTCTCTCATTCTCTCTTTCCCTTTCTGTCGCCTCCTCTTTCTCCTTCCCTTTCTTTCGTCTCCTTTTTCTCCTTCCCCTTCTTTCATCTCATTTTCTTTTCTTTTTTTATTCTCATTTTTCTCCTTTTCGTTCTCATCCTCCATCACCGTCCTTTCCTTCTCTTCTCCTTCCCTTCCTTCTCGTATCCCTCCCCCCCTTCTCTCCCTTTGCATGCACCCTTCCTTTGTGTCGTGCCATCGTTCTGCTTCTCTGATAGAATAAATACCATAGCGTTGTCGTGCCCTATAACAAACAGATTTGTAAGGATTTAATGGATCGCTTGTTGTTTACTAAGCTTAATACCCCATCCCGTCTTCCATGTTTCTCTCCCCTTCACGTACCCTCTCTCCCTCCCTTCTTCCCTCCCTTTCTCCCCTTCCCTTCTTTGCTCCCTCTCCCTCCATCCCTTCTTCGCTTCCTCTCCCTCCATCCATTCTCTCCCTCTCTCTCCTTCCCTTCTTCCCTTTCTCTTTCTCCTTCCTTTCTTCACTTCCTTTCCCTTCCCTCACTTATTCTGTTTCCTCACCCTGTTGACTCTGCATTCTCTTTCTGTCTCTTCCTCATTCCTTTTTTTTCTGCATTCATATTCCTCTTCTTTCCTAGTCCCCATTCCCCTCCCTCCTATCACGTCTTCTATCTTTCCCTCACTCCCTTCTCTCCTTTCTCCTTCCCTCCCACTTTCTTCCATCTTTACATCCTCTCCTCTCCTCTTCTCCCCTCCTTTTTCCGCCCCACATGCATTTTCCTTTACTTACTTGCTCCTCCTCTCCTTTCTGCTTCCTCTCCTCTTCCTTTCTCCTTACCTCGTTTCTACTTTTCTCCGTACTTTCTTCCTTTCCCTCTCTTTTTCTTACCTTCTCCACTTTTCCCATTTCTTACCTCCTTCTCTCTCCCCTCTTCTTTCATCCCTTTTCTTCTTCCTCTGCTTACTTTCTACATTCACCTTTTTTTTTTTTACCTCCTTTTCTTCCCTCTTCATCTTCTTTTTCCTCTCTTCCTCATCTTATCTCCTCCTCCTCTTCTCATTTTTCCTCCCCTCCTCCTCATCTCCTTTCTCCACCCTTACTCCTCCTCTCCTTTCTCCTCCCCTGCTCCGTCTCCTCCTCTTTCACTCTCCTTTTCTTCCACTTTCTTTTTATCTATCGTTCTACTACTATTTACACTTCTGCTATTATTTCCTTCTCTCCTCCTCCCCCTATTGCATCTCTCTCTCTCTCTCTCTCTCTCTCTCTCTCTCTCTCTCTCTCTCTCTCTCTCTCTCTCGTCTACCCTTCTCAACTTTCACCATTTTCTCCTTTCCTATCCACTTTGTCCCCGCACTCTCTCTTACATTTCCTCTATATTTTCCTCCTCTCCTCATGTCTCCCTCATAATATTCTTCGTCTTTTCTCCGTCTTTCCTTCCTTCAGCCTTTCATTCTCCTTTTATTCTCTATTGTTCCCCCCTCCCTTTTTTTTTTTTTTACCTTGCTTTCTCCCTCCCTTCAGTCCTTATTCTCTTCCCTTCCCCTCTCTTTCCCTTCATCTCTCCTCTTTTCCCTTCATCTCTCCTCTTTTCCCTTCATCTCTCCTCTTTTCCCTTCATCTCTCCTCTTTTCCCTTCATCTCTCCTCTTTTCCCTTCATCTCTCCTCTTTTCCCTTCATCTCTCCTCTTTTCCCTTCATCTCTTCATTAATTTCTTTTTCGTCCTCCTATCCCTTTCCATCTTTTCAATCCCTCGTCTCATTTCTCCATGTCCATTTTCTTTCCTGCTTTTTCTTGCTCTTCTTCCTTTCCACTTTCTTTCCTACCTTTCTTCCGTACTCAGTGTGTTACCCTCGTTTTCCATTCGTCTCTCCATTCCTCCCATTGCATGTCATCCCATTTTTCTTGCCTTCCTTCTCTTCCTCTTTCTCCCTCCCGCATTCCATGCTTTCCCTTTCTTCCTTCCTTCCTTCCTTTCTTCCTTCCTTCGTCTCTCATTCTTCCAGCGTCCATTTCTCTCTTGTGTTTTCCTGACCTTCATCCTTCTCTCCCTCTTTCTGATTCTCCTCTTACCCACCTTCCTACCGTCCGTCCCGTCTTCCTCCCTCCTTCCTTCTTCCTATCTCCTTACCCTCCGTACTCCCCTATTCTCTCCTTTCGCTCTCCCTCGTTTCTTGTCTCCCTCATTTCTTCTTTCCTCCCCTCTTACCTTCCTCCACCCCCTTTCTTCTTTTCCATTACCTAGCCTCCGCTTCTTGTAATACCCTGCCCCCTCTCTCCTTTGTCTCCTCCAAGTTAAGTAAGTGTAGAGCATGGTTTCCATTGCGCTTTGTCCTGCCGCCTTCGGCTGGAAGGTTTGGTGGATGGATGTGTGTGTGAAAGCCTTCTACCTTGCTATCATTGTCTCTGACTCATAAAATAGATGCTTTATTTATAGCCCACTTTATAACAAACAGTCTCGACAGGACTATTAAGTCTGTTGCTGCTTGTTTTCCATCGTACTCCTTAGGCCTACCCTCCCTTTGCCTTTCCTCTCCCCTTACCCCCCATTCCCCCCTTTTTCCCTAGCCTCCCTCTTTCTTCCCTCTTTCCTCATTCTCTTCCCTCAATTTCCTCTTCCCATTTTCCCTATCTTCAGCTGACACCAACAACTGCTCGTTAGTGGCACGTGTGACCCTCCCCCATCCTCCTCCTCCTCCCCCTTCCCTATCGTCTTAACCCTCCTGCTCCCCTTCCCCGGTCTTACCCCTCCTCCTCGTTCATCATCTTCCCTCTCTTGCTCCTCTATTTATCTACGCTCTTTTTATTTATTTTTTTTATTTTCTGTTTTTTAAGTATGTAGAAACGAGCAGCTGTTATTTATCAGCGTGTTATGGTGTCCGTGGATTGATTTTTTGTTCAACTTTCATTTCCCAACATCTGGAGATATATTTTACATCTGAGTATATCGGTATATAGAGAGTCGTTGGCAAAACTTAGTCTACTGTGTCATCTTTGCTAAATCTTGCTTTCCTCCAGTGACTGATACTTCTAACCTGAAAAAGCCTTGGCATAATTCTCTTGTCTGTAGATGATTCTGTTACAAAATTATATGATATGTAAGGGAGGAAAGTGACTGACATTCCCAGAGTGTGAAGTGGAGGCACTGGAATAGTAAGGAAATCTTTGTCCCAGATTGTCTCTTATATATCATCATCCAGGCTGACTCCTTACGTTTATAGTTAATTAGTTCTTTCATGAAACCAAGTAAAGTTCATTTGCCCATTTTTTAAGGTGAGATTCAAAGACAAGATGGAGAAATATAGGGAAGGGCGGGGTGACGCGGAATGGAATTGAGGAGAGGAGGGGTAAGAGACAAAGGGAGGGAAATAGAAACGGGAAAAGGAGAGAGAGAAAAAAAAATAAATGAATAAATAAATGGTGAATCCCCCAAGCTATGACCAGTGCACCACATAGCTCTGCAAGGTAAAAAGGGATCCTTGGAGAGACCGCTACATCTCCCACCAGAAATACGTTACCCTGATTCGGGCTCGAACTGCCAACCTTACGGTCTTAAAGCGCGATTGCTACCACTGAGCTATTCTGGCCTCCAAAGAGAGAGAGAGAGAGAGAGATGCAGGATCGGTAACTGTAGGGGTTTCTAAGTTTGTTCAGTCTCGTGACGTATATTTTAATGTTGCTATATTCAGGCGATTCTGTTCTGGCTATTTTTATTATTGAAGGGGTTAGATTTAACCTACAGTGATCACTTGAAAACGAAAGGTATTTTTGCGGTCATGGTTGTGGCAGGTGTGCTGGGGAGTGGAGGTGCTCAGAGATGGTGCTGTGCTTATTCGTGGAAGGACGGTGCGGGGACACTGCCGCTGTTGTGTGCACAGGACTGGAGTTGGGTCTCCGCTGCTGCTGACAGGAACAAAATATTTAACACGGTTGCTGCTTTGCATACCCCCAGTACCTACGCTAAGGCCTCACCTACTGGTACTGACATTCATGGATTGTCCCTTTTATTGTCTCCGAGAGGGAGAGTATGTTTTCACCTCTGTTTATTTGTTAGTGTGTCTGTTAGCAGGATTACTCAAAAATTACAAGAGAGATTTGGACCAGATTTGGTAGGTAGATAGCCCATGTCCCAGGGAACAATCATTTAACTTTTTGGACCGATCCGGATTGTATTACAGATTCTGGATCCGAAAAACACTTTCTGCGTAACCCTAATCAGTGATGAGAAAATCTAATCCATGGTGAAGTGTGATTTGGAAATTACTTTGCCCTTGTCGGAGAGATGCGCTCTACCGAGTGCCTCTCTAGTTATGAGGTAAGAGTGTCTCCTTAGTTACAAGTCAAACCGATTTTCTGCTTTGACGACAGTTGACCATCAGCTGAACTGGAAGGTCAGAAAAACGTACTACTAGTACAGTAGCTTCTGCAGCTTGTTTTCATTACCTCTAAGATGGCAGACAGAATCCTAGTTAGGCTCCTTGCACTCCACCTGGACGTACCTATTCCAGTGTGTGAACAGAGTCGAGAACAATGTCCATCCCATCCCAGAGGACACCCTCCTCCCCCCACCTCCGTGCCTGTTGTACCCCAGTAATTATTCTGGTGGCTCCTCCGCTTTTTACTCACCCGCCGTGAGTGCCTTTTGTTAGGTCCCCTCACAGCTGCAGGCCCAGGTCAAGTCAGGTCAGGCCACGTCGGTAGAGGTCAAGTCGGATAGTGTAGTAGTTTTATTGTCGGTTTGCGTTCACTAGACGGAACTGGACCACTCTCACACTTTGAATACTAAATCGTGGTTACATAAAATTCAATGAACTATAGTTATAAGCTAGGAAATACTCTTCTTGGTTACAAATCACACCAGCTTTCTAATCTGTCTACACCTGGCCAGCAGTTAGGCTGAAAGGGGTCAGGGACTTTCATCAGGTAATTATCGCAGTAAAGTGGTTACAACAAGTGGCGAGTTAATGTAGCTTGTGAGTTTTTTAATTAAAATAATATCCTTGGCGTAAGTTATGCCAGAGATCGCTGTTTTTTCTTATATTCGGCCTTACACCCGCCAGCACTTTGAACGAATTAGATTGAGTATTGAAATAAAGAAACGATAAACAGAATGATCTTTAGTAACAAGTAACTGTTATAAAGACATGTTCATCCTGTAGATTGATCAAGATCCAACAGTCTTCTTTAGGTGTTGAGCAATGGTAGTGGGTAGGCTGCAGCAGGTGGCGGCCTGTACTGTTGTGTAGTTGTGGAGAATATTACAACTTTACACATAATGCTTAAGGTCACCAATATGTCAGGAGTTTATTGTCCAAGTTAAAATCACATTGCAATTAGTATATGCACCGTAAATGGAAGGAATTTGGTAATATCTGAAGCTTACAAAGACGTATTGTACTAAAAGCTAGCTTTATTTGATATCAAAAGCATATACGGTGATTTAGCAAACTGGTGTGATAGCGAATAGTGGTACTGCAAAACACTTCCAGAGTTATGTTGAAGCTGTCTTTGTTGTTAGTGACCTCATTGGTGTTAGGTCAGGTCAGGGTAGATAAGGTGGTTCAGGTTCCACCGCCCCCCTTCTCATCACACTCTCCCACCTTTACCACACTACAAATAATACGTCGATTGTGATCATGTTTTCTGTATCTTATTCATGATCTCACACTATTATATTTTCGTTACTGCCACACGTTTACAGTACATTCAGCTTTAGGGGAAACCTGCTGGTGAAGGGGACGACCGGGGAGGTGGTGGTGGTGGTGGTGGTGGTGGTGGTGGTGAAATGTTTGTTTTCTTTGAGTGGCGAGTACCAATGTTTTTCTTGTCTCTTTCCCTCAGTACCAAGGTGTATGTACTGTTTGTAATTAAATAAGGTGTACTGTAAGGAAGTAGTGTAGCTTTGAATTTCCCCGGGTTGAAGATCTTTCTCTCCGTACAAGTTATTATCCTTCCATGGCACGCCTGTTTCTATGTTGGGTAGGTTGAAATATTCCCTTCGATACAAACTTTGTCGAAAAAAATAAAAAATACAAATGGTGTAGATAAGCAAGAAAGGGAAAATTTGGGTGTCATAAGCAGAATGAATCGTTAAGGAAAAAGTGCTAGGGGAGCCTTATATTCCACGAGAGTCTTGAGTTACTTCTGGTGAAGGGACACACACACACACACACACACACACACACACACACACACACACACACACACACACACACACACACACACACACACACACACACACACACACACACACACACACACACACACACACACACACACACACACACACACACACACACACACACGTGCCTTCATAACCATATTTCCAGTGTTTTCCGAGTGTTTTTTTGCCCTACATGTTTCATTAGTGTTTACATGTTTGCCCGTGTATGTTTAAGCCCTCAGCTGCTCCCTAAAGTACAACTCAGCATCAACAGTATTGATCTCTCCCTCTCTACCTCCCTTTCTCCCTTTTTCTCCCTCATTTCATACGTACTGTACCTCTTTCATCCCCCCCCCTCTCTCTCTCTCTCTCTCTCTCTCTCTCTCTCTGTAAGTATGTAGTTATCTGCTGTTATGTATGTTTGTTTTATCTATCTGAAGACCTGTTTATCTGTCTATCTGTTTATCTGTCTGTCTACTTTTTTATTTTTTATCAAACTACCTGTCAGTCTGAGTCGATCTTTCGTTGGCGCCCACCTTCCTTTCCTTCAGTTATTCCTTCATTCCCCTCCCTTCGTTCATTCCCCTTCCTTCTCTCCCCGTACCCTTGCCCTTCCCTCTCTCCCTCCTGCCCTCTCTCATTTACCTCCTCGTCCTCTTCCTGCCTCCCTCTCACCTTTTTATCACTCTGCTTCTCCACCCTTCGCCTTCCTGTGTACTTATGGCGTATCCCTATAATTATTATTTTTTTTTTTAATTCTTATCTCCTACCTGTGTTTGTTCTGTGTGTCTTCATCTTTGTCATTATTCATGGCACTTTAGTGTTATGTTCTCTCTCTCTCTCTCTCTCTCTCTCTCTCTCTCTCTCTCTCAAGCCACTAGCTCCCTGAAAGACGAAGCCAAACTACTCGCTACAGCACCACTCCTAAAAAACCATAGTGTCCCCTGTATCGTTAGTCTGGGGAATAATTGATGGATGGGAGGAGTTTGGCGACGGCAGGAAAGAAAATGGGAGTGTTGGTGTAAAGAAAATGGGAGTGGGGTGAAGTAAATGGGAAAGGAGTGAGATTGTGTTTCTCTCTCTCTCTCTCTCTCTCTCTCTCTCTCATCAGTTTACTCCTCTCATTCTCCCCTTCATCTCATTTCCACCGACCCGCACTTTCTATTCATACATTTCCTCCCTCTCATTCTCTCCCCTCTCGTTATCTCTTCTCTCTCCTCTCACCCCTTCCACGTCTCTCCCATTTTCTCTCATTGCACTGTGCTGTCTCGCTTTCATTCCCTGGGAGCTCTCTCTCTCTCTCTCTCTCTCTCTCTCTCTCTCTCTGACATCCCAAAAATATATAGGAATCGAAGAATGAAATATAATCTTTACCATATAATTTCCACACATCAGTAAGGCATAAGGCGTGGCACTGGATCTCATGACTGGGAATTAGCTAATGTATCTCCAATATTCAAATAAGGTTATAAATCGCCATCCGGAAACTGCCGTCCAATTAGCTTAACATCAGTAGTTTGCAAGTTGTTGGAAACCATAATCAAAGAAACACGAATTAATGTGTTAGAAGAACATAATCTCATCATAGTCTTACAAAAAAGGATTATGGAACGCTACACAGATTTATATACTACCAGTCTCCCTGAATGTTTAATGAATTTATCGATGTGTGTGCTATATATATATATATATAAATATATATATATATATATATATATATATATATATATATAGAGAGAGAGAGAGAGAGAGAGAGAGAGAGAGAGAGAGAGAAAGAGAGAGAGAGAGAGGCGGTCTGCAGTCCCAATGGACCCAGGATCGAATCCCGGCTGGGGCAGGGAACAGTTTAAGGATTTGAATTTCCTATAAAGCAGATTTTCCTGATCTACCAGATGATCCGCCAACAGGTCGTAAAAGTACCCCCGCTAATACCAGTACACTAGTCCTGTATGAAACAGCCCTAGCATGTATTCAGTATGGACGGTCGGTGTTAGCGCCGAAGTGGTGACATGTGGAGTTGTAGGAGGACTACTGGGCCTTGGGATAGATGACTGCCCCCAAGAAATGGGCCCTGAGCTTTTGCCCAGAGTCGGACACGTACAGTAAATATATATATATATATATATATATATATATATATATATATATATATATATATATATCTATTTATATATAGATATATATATATATATATATATATATATATTTGAGAGAGAGAGTTAATGGTTGCAGTGGTAGTATGCTAAGGTTGATCGATAACTGGCATATGGAACGGAGAACTGTAATTATTGGCAAGGAATCAGATTGGCTAAATGTTTCTAAAGGAATGCCATAAAGTTTAGGTTTGGCCTTCATTCTGTTTCTAATATATATCAGTAGGATTGACGAAGGTTAGTCGTGTGAATTATCCAAATTTCCTGACTCAAACATGGCAGATGAATTTTAATGTTTATTAATGCAAAGTCCTAAATATTGTGAGTAAAAATAAAAAAAAGCAACATTGTGAATAATACTCAGCTTGAGAATATAAACCAAGGAAGAACTTAGTAAACATATCACATTTGATAGTGAACGGATGCAGAAGAGAATGCTAACAAATTAATTTGATTCATAGGCAGAGTATCGGAATGTAAACAAGAGAATATCCTCCTCGCCTTATAAAGCTTCAAAGTTCGGTGACCATATTACAAAAACAAATAAATGAAATGAAAAATAAATACACTGAGAACCTAGAGGGCAAAGGGCGACAGTGATGAAACCCATATTAAGTAACAAAGCATACAAGGAACATTTAAAAGTGTTTATTGTGTATTATACACATTCCACCCCACTCCCGGAACAGTGAAAAAAAATACAGCAAATCACAAGTAACTCCGACAGCAGAGCAACGGCGAAAGTGTGACAGAAAACTAAAGCCAGACAGATTCAAAGCTAAAGACATGCTGAATACAGGCTTCATGCAGTATTACAACCACCCAAAGATGCACACCGAACCACTCGCACGTACTCCGATAGGCTAATCCACAGCGGCACAGTAAGATTCATAGAATTTACCAAAGCGCTGACTGAGAGAATCTGATTCAATTATACATCTTCAAAGGATATGATAAATAGGTTACCAATAATTACTTCACAATAAACTGGTCGAATTACATTATAGGTGTTCATTTTAAAATAATTGACGAAAATTTCCAATAATATGAAGCACAGCAATTTTTTTTTTTTTTTTCAATATAGGTGTGCACTTATGGGACATAATACCAGAGAATATTGTAGACTGCGATATAATAATAAGATTTTAAGTCGCCTGGGTAAGTATCTAACTTCTCTCCCACCTAAAAACATTAATTTCATAATAATGAAATAATGTAATTGTTGTTTCATCCATAACACGTAGAATAATGCAGCAGCGAAACTGTGTTATGCAGTTAATGTTACTTACCCTTACAGATGATAGTAGTGTAGAATATAGTTTTCTTTTCATCCATTCCTAAGAAGTTTCGATGTAATTTTTGTCCTGCGCTGCATGATGGTTCTTGCTTTTTATTATTACCGACTTCAGCTTGAGAGCGAGGTGGATGGAGGAACCGTCTTGTGTTACCGCCCTTAACTACTTAGAAAGGATATCATAGCCATAGTCGTCTCTGTAACAGACAGCCTCGAAGGAGCATGAGGCGTATTACTGTTTGATTTCTTTTGTTCTCATTTATACTCTTTCCCTCCTTCCCACTTCTTACTCATTTTCCATCCCAGTTTCCGCATCCCTCTCCTTCCTTTCCTTCTTTCCATTCTCCTTCCCTTCCTTAATGCCCTCATTCCTTCACTCCCACACCCTTTCTCTCCGTACTCTCATCTCCGTAACCAATCCCTCCCTCCATCCGACTTCCTTCCCTCCATCCGCCCTCCCTTCCTCCCGATATTATCTTTTCCTCCCTCCCACCCTTTTACTCTTACTTTCATTTCCAACCTACCTTCTCTCCTCTCTCCCTTCCTCTCCCTGTACTCCCTCTCTGTCCTCCTTCCCTCCATCCCACCCTCCGTTCTTCCTTTCAGCATTCGCATAAGCATTTACCAGCCTGTGTGAGTTAGTGTGAGAGGCAGTGTGAGTGGCTGGGGTAACAGTGTGAGGCTAGGATGTGTAAGTGGTAATGTGAAAGGCCAAGGAGACAGTTTCAGTGGCCAGGGTGGCAGTGTGAGGCTAGGGTGTCGGTGTAAGTGGAAGTGTGAGAGACCTAGGTGACAGTTTAAGTGGACATGTTAAAAAACACTCTCTCTCTCTCTCTCTCTCTCTCTCTCTCTCTCTCTCTCTCTCTCTCTCTCTCTCTCTCAAGTTCACCTCCATCGACCTTCCCAAAGCCGCCCTTTGTCCTGCTGTAGACAATAACACGCCAGAGAGAGAGAGAGAGAGAGAGAGAGAGAGAGAGAGCAGCTTAGAATTGGCAAGGGAAATTGACAAAAGTGAGGCAGAGAGAATGGGACGTAGTTTGAATACGAATGGGAGAAGTACAGCAGCGACAACGATTAATTAACGAGAGAGAGAGAGAGAGAGAGAGAGAGAGTGAGAGAGAGAGAGAGAGAGAGAGGGAGGACGGGAAAATATAGGATGAGAGAGAGAGAAGTGGGGGGAATGGGGAATGTTGTGTTACGTTGATATGCAGACCACACAGTCCCTGCAGTCCCACGAGTTGGTTTGGCCATGACACTTTCTCCCAAATATCTATCTATCTATCTATCTATAGATAGGTAGATAGATAGACAGATATATATATATATATATATATATATATATATATATATATATATATATATATATATATATATATATATATATATATATATATATATATATATATATATATATATATATATATATATATATTTTTTATGGCAAAACATAAAGTTATCCATTATCCTTCAGACCATCCGACGGTCAGCCGTGCAGGAAAGTAGGTAGAAGCAACAATCGGGAAATTGAAAAACCTGAAAGAAATGATATTAGAACGACAGAAAGTTGTACTAAGAGGTACTTAAGTAATGACCAGACAATATAAATACTACTGATCCACAAGAACCACTGACATAAAAACACACCCACTATGAACGAGGCAATCCTAACATTTCTTTTTATGATACGGAGGGATTCTGTACCTGAGTGATGATGTAAGGCGCGTGGCGGTATCTCGTGTGTGGGAGGACTGATGAGCCTTGGGAACGAACTTAGTAGTATATACCCAGAGTCTAATTCATTAAATATAAGTCAAGCGTGTTTTTTATTTATATTGTATTCATTTCTTTTTCCACCCTCGTGAGATGGTAGCAATATGAGAGTGGTGCGCGAATGTTATGATGTTATTGCGGATGTTCTAGGAGAAAACTTAGAATTATTCCATGACACAATCAAATTAGAACACCAGTCTTTATCAGATGCTAGGATTAGCGTGTGTTACAATAAGTGATTTATAACTCAATTAAAATAAGGATTTTTTTTTTTTTAATGTAAACGTGTCAAAAACATCAAATGTAAAATACATATAGCTTCACCAGCATTATTATTTATATACTCAATTATTTTGCAAAAAAAAAAAAAAAGAAAAAAAAAAAGATGTGTTTAATATATTTAGTGAAGTAAGAAGATGTCATTGCAACACATAAATATTACTTAACAGTTCTGATTGCACAGTTTTGAGAAGAAAAAGGCTCTCTTATTATTAATAACGAAGAATAAAAAATAAAGAAAAATTGCATTTCGATAGACATAATGTTGTTTCTGGCTTTATAAAACCCTCAGGGATATCAGCAGTCAAAATTATGTAATAATTTTAATTTTAGTTATTCAGGACATATTTGGCCGTACTGTACGCCAGTTTACTTCATTATTTCTCACCAAACCAGGAATAAAAATCTAATTTCATTTTATCTTTGCGATAGCAGCCCTCAGAATGTAGTAATCATTTACTTTACGTTCATCCTGCCAAATTGCAGGTAATTTTTGACATTATCAAAGGAGATTCAATACACTTTATATTTATTTGTCCTTATCTGACTTTTATACATCACAGTATTGTGAGACGTCTTGCAGTAGAGCTCCATTTACTGGGAAGTTTTCATTATTTTTCAGATATACGGTATATGATATTTTCATACAGTTGTGGCTTTACAAGTTTATGATATTTGCGACGTTTATGACATTTATTACATGATTTAAATCACGGTATCGTCATAAATATATTTATGACACGCTTTTTTCTAACCCCGATGGATACATTACCCTCGCCTTGCCCTAGCACTTATCACCACCCAACTCGTTCCGTCCACTCATTTCCACCTTCTCATCCCTTTTTATGTCGTACCCTGCCACATCCAACTTCTAATAAAAATCTGTGACTTTTCCCCCAGCCGCCATCGCCTCTCCTACAACACCGATCTTCACAGGTTGTTCTCGTCTCGCTCTGCCCTACCATTCACCCCCATCTTAGTTTATCCAACCCACTCTTTTCCGCCACCCCACCCATCTTTTTTCTTTCTCATCACTGACTTACACCTTACTTGCCTATCCGTGACACTCTTCTTCACAAGGTATACTTCTCCTGGCGTACGGCACGACCCACAGTCATCTCCTTCCACGTACCTCCACCCACCCTGCTCATTTCCTGACCTGAATCGATATGCTGGATCTAAAGCAGACTGAATGACTGTAAAACCTGAAATGTCATGGGGGGTATGTCGATAACACTTGTACCGACGGCGCTCTTTCGTTCTTTCTTTCTTTTTCCTTCTCTGTTTCTTTCTTTCTTTCTCCTTTTTTACTTGTTTTTTCCCTTTTCCCTTTTTCGTTTTTAGTTATGAGCTTGACCTTAAGTGTTACGTATTGGCCTGAGTCGATCTTTTGGGTCTGAAGTGAGCTGAAGTAAACTAAATGTACTGAAAAGAGACTAAATTAATCTGTTTGGATGTGAACATGGCTGTAATGAATGGACCTAATTTACCTGAGAGGATGTGACGGGAGTTAACATGAATGGGTGTAAATGAACCCAGTTGGACTTCTACCCGTCTCTGTATCAGTCGTTGTATATCAGTCTATCTGTCACTCATCCAGTCATTTATTGTCCCATCAGAAACATAGGGACCCGGGGCTAGTCTGCATAGTTCTGACGTGTAAGGCGAATAACAAGTTGCCGGTCGATGAATGCCACTGAGTGAAGAGTAAACCCAAACTACCCCGTGGATATAAACCTTCATGGGTTACACCAAGTTGGAGCACCCTAACCCACTGGATCACAAGGCATCTGTTTGGTTTCGTGGTTACCACACAGCGTGTTAAATGGTTTTCTAGGCCATAAAGAAACCATTCGTTTTATCACTCACTGTGAAGCCACATGAAGGCATCAAGTGAGTGTTTGGTGGGCGCCCCCAGCTAACACTTAATTCTGATTGGACTATAACTGATATAACAGAATACGGCATTGCATTTAATGAACATGAATAACTGATATGGGTATGACTTGGACGGGTGGATGTGAAGTGCCTTTATGGAGGTAATTAGAACAGAATGGCTCCCGCCTGACCTGAATTGATGTGCCTGAGTCTGAATAGATGTGATGGAATTAAATGAATGTAAATGGTCCCGATGTGTTTAATTGGAGCTGAATGGCTATACTATAAGCTGACCTGACGTGCCTGACTGGATTCGAACGGATATTAAGGTAGTGGGTGGACCCAATGTGACCTAAAGTAAATGGTCCTCAGTTGACCTGATTGGTTCTAAATGAGTCTGGACTGACCTGAGTTGATTCGATAAGACTAAAATGAATGTGAAATACTTGAATAACTTTTAATTGACCTGAAATAACCTTATTGAACCTGAATTGCCCTGGAAAGACCTTGATAGGCTCGAATAGTCGTAAGAGGACGTAAATTGACAGAAATAGCCTTGAATTCTTCTGTGTATGAGTGAAATAAGCTTGTGTATTCTGATAATAATCTTAGATTTGTTTATGAATTCACTTTATGAGAGTAATGCCGGAAAACACTTACATCACTCACGCTCATGTGCTTCTTCAAGGACATAGCTGCTTTTGAATGCGAAACAAACGAAGCCTGTCAAAAAGAGGACTTTAAAGTTTCACAGGACAGTACTAATTCTTCATTTCAAAATTATTATATCCGTAACATCAATGTTATTCCAATTGCTGTTTGATGTTGTCTGTCTTAATGATGAATGCATGAGTAGTGGCAAGCTGAACGTCACAGCAGGCAGAGGGAAGGAGAGAAAGATGAAGAAAAAGGAAGAGATGGGCAGGGAGGGGAGTTAAATGTGAAGGAGACAAAAAGAAAAAGAGGGAAATAGGCAGAGTGGAGAGTTAACTGTTAAGGAGAGAGAGAAAGGGAGGTATGTAGCGGTAGGTAGGGATATAGAGAAAGGGATGCAACAAAACAAGGGAGGCAGCATGGAAAAGACAAACAGATAGTTAGAGAAAGTACTGGAAGACACGAGGAGGCAGAGAGAGGGAGGACTGAGGGAGAGGGAAGAAGACAGGAGAAAAAAGCAAGCTGGGAGAAGAAGTGAGATAAGATGAAAGGAAGAAAGTACTGTAGTATAAATATAGTGGGGGTAAAGAATGAAAGGAAGAAAGAGAGAATGAAAATAAGAGTTAAGTGGGAGAGAGAGAGAGAGAGAGAGAGAATGGATGGAACAAAAGTAAAATGAGGAGGGAGAATGAGAGAGATTGAGAGTGGGAGGAAGAGAAGATCTGGAGAGGAGAGGAGAGAAGAAACTGAGGGAGGGAGGGACAAAAGTTGGGAGATAGTGTGGGAGAGAAGAAAGAAGGAAAGGGAGATGAAGGAGAGAGGAGAGGAGAGGTAGAGCGAAGGAAGTAGGGAGAAATAGTGAGGAGGAAGAAAAGATAAGGAGAGGAGGGAGGTAGGGAGCCGTGGAGGGAGGAGAAAAGGTTGAATGGAGGAAAGGTGACGTGGCTTGTGATTGAACAGCCCGTGACCGAGGGGGAAGGAGGGAGGGAGGGAGGGAAGGGAGGAAGGAGGGAAGGAGAAAGGAAAAATTGAAGGAGGTCAGGAGAGAGGAGAGGATGTAGTGAGGGAGAGAGGAAGGGAGGGCTGAGAAGGAAGGACGGAATGAGAGGGGGAGAAGATGGTGCGGGAAGGAAGAAAGGAAACGGAAGGAGGGAGGGAGAGTGAGAGTGAGAATGAAATGAAGAGCAATGAGAGATAAGGGGGGGATGGAAGTAGGGGGAGAAATAGGAGACAGAAGAAACGAAAGGGAGGGATTGATGGAAGAAGGGAGAGAGTGAGGAAAGAAAGGTGGAGAAGGACTGAAGGAGGGAGGGAGGAAGGAGGGAAAGAAGAAAAAATTAAGGGAGAGAAAAATGGTTGAGAAGAAGAGGAGGAGAGAGGGAGGTTGGAGGGGAGGGAGAGGGGGAGGAAGGTAGAGGGAAGGTGGAGGGAGGGAAAAATGATGACGCAGCCTGTGAGTGACGAGGCTTTGAGGAAATGAGAGAGAGAGAGAGAGAGAGAGAGACGATGGTTCAGAGCGTGTGTGCCAGGGTAACCTAATTATTGAAGGGAGAGAAATTAGGGGAGAGAGAGAGAGAGAGAAGGGGAGGAACTGGGAATGGAAGCGAAAAGAGAGAGAGAGGTGAGTGAAGTGAGATAAGGAGAAAGGGTAGAGAGGGATCGAGGAGTTGTGGAAAGAGACCTTAGAGGAGAGAAAGGAGTTTGAGAGATGAGAAAAAAGTGGGTAAATGAGGGAGAGAGGGAGGTGAGTGGTGAAAAAGATATTAAAGATAGGAAACGGGAGGGGTGAGAAGTAAGTGAGAGAGGTTAGTGAGAGAGAGAGAGAGAGAGAGAGAGAGAGAGAGAGAGAGAGAGAGAATAGAGTTGATAAGAGACAGTTAAGGTGAAAGTGGGGTTGATGGGGGTGAGAGGTGAAGGAGAGGGGTGTTAGGGTGAGAGAGAGTTTGTGAGGGGGAAGAGAGAGAGAGGGAGAGGGAAGTGTGAGAGGAGGAAAGGAGACAGAGAGAGGTAGGTTTGTGACGGGGGGAGGAAGGAGAGGGGTAACTGGCTCATGAGAGAGGGCGGGTAGAAAGTGAGAGGGGAAGAGGGGGGAGCGGGGGGAGAGCTACGGGTAGTGGGAAGTAACTGGCTGGTGAGAGGGAGGTGAGAGGGGAGGTATGAGGAGAGAGGGAGGGGTGAAGTAACTAGCTTATGACCGAGGGAGGTGAGTGGGGTGCGGGGGGTAGGGAGAGGGAGAGGAGGGAGGTAAACTGGCTTATGTCTCTCAGCCCACACAAACACTATTGTTCAAGCTGATGTAGGTGCCTGGGATGGAGAGAGAGCATAGAGGTCGTACCTCTATGAAAGAGAGAGAGAGAGAGAGAGAGAGAGAGAGAGAGAGAGAGAGAGAGAGAGAGAGAGAGAGAGAGAGAGAGAGGAGGAACTTGACAGTGTAGATAGATAGTTAGTTAATACAAGGGGGTGTGAAAGGGTGGGTGGGGGGTGAGAGTGTGAGTAGATGGGTGAGAGTGTGAATGTTTTTGTGAGTGAATGAGTGGATGGAAGGGAAAGAGTGAGCAGGTGGAATGATAAGTGAGTTGGTGAGATGGTGAATGAATGGATGAGGAATGACAGTGTGAGTGGATCGGTGAGAGAGTAAACGGGTGAAAAGGAAAGAGTAAGTGAAGTGGTGGAAGTGAATGAAGTGAGGATGAGTGAGTGAGTTGATGGGAAAGCGAAAGTAAGAAGTGGATGGGAGAGTTAGTGAGCGAGCGAATGAGTGGATGGAAGAATAAGTGTGAGTGAGTAGGAGTGAGTGAAAAAGAGTGATTGGGAGGCGAAACGGTATGTGGATACGAGAGAGAGAGAGAGAGGGAGAAAGAGAGATGGAAGCACGGTGAATAAGAGAGAAAAAAGAGAGATGGAGGAGTCTCGTGGGAAGAGGGAGAGAAAAACTGTGAGTGGAGAAAGAATGGAGGTGAATGAAGGGAGGGAAGGTGGGAGGGAGGCAGATGAGAGAGAGAAAAAAAAGAAAAAGTCGGATAGAAGTGCAGAGGAAAGAGAGAGAGAGAGAGAGAGAGAGAGAGAGAAATGAAGGGGATAAAGGAAAATGAGAGAGCAGGTGAAGTCGAGAGAGTGAGAAAGTGAAAGAGGAGTGAGAAAGAAGATGAAAGAGAGATTGTAAGAGAGTAAGAGAAAAAAAGAGGTCGTGAGAGAGAAGTGAAAGAGACGGATGGGGAATTAACAAGGGAGAAAGGAAGTGAGGGATGTGAACATAGACTAAGGTTGAGAGAGAGAGAGAGAGAGATTAAAGAAAAGACAGGCAAGCTAGAGAGTGAGGGAAAGAAGTGGAATATAAGAGGAAACATGAAGGCGAGGGAATGAAGGAATGGAAAGAGAAGTGAGAGAGAAAAAGTGAGGGTGAAAGAGGGTGAGTGAGGGAAGGGAGAGAGGAATATGAGAGAAGCGAGGGTGGATGGGAGAAATTAAGGTAAAGAGAGAAAGGAGAGTAGAAGAGAGTGAAAAGAGGAAAAAAGAGAGAGTGAGAGAGGAAACGGAGGGGGAGTAAGAGACGAAAAGGAGGGAGTTTGGGACAGGGATCGAAAGAAGGAAGAGAGGAAAATGAGAGGTAGAAGGGGAGATACAGACAGACAGACAGGCAGAGCTTGACTGGATGCCTCGGTGGATATAAGAAAGGTAAGTGAATGCATGAGTGGAGAGAGAGAGAGAGAGAGAGAGAGAGAGAGAGAGAGATTGATTTTACCCCTTTCCTGCGACAACGATAATTTATTCATATAATACACAACTTCTATCTCGCTTATACGACCTCTAGAAGAACTTATATTATTCTCAGCCCTCCACCCGACTATTTAATTCGTCTTGAAGGAGAGGGAGCCTTGGGCCTGAATGGGTTAGAGAACAATCCCCATTAGAAACTATCCCCATTAGGCAAGTTGCTTTATCCTGCCTCCTCTTTTATTCATCTCCCTCTCATCACTACTTTTATTACTTCCCTCTCGTCTCCTCTCTTATTCGTCTCCCTTTCGTCTCTGCTTTTATTCATCGCCCTCTCGTCTCTTCTCTTATTCGTCTCCCTCTCGTCTCTTCTCTTATTCATCTCCCTCTCGTCTCTGCTTTTATTCGTCTCCCTCTTGTCTCTACTTTTATTCATCTCCCTCTCGTCTCTTCTTTTATTCATCTCCCTCTCGTCTCTTCTTTTATTCATCTCCCTCTCGTCTCTTCTCTTATTCTTCTCCCTCTCGTCTCTTCTTTTATTCATCTCCCTCTCGTCTCTTATTCTTCTCTCTCTCGTCTCTTCTTTTATTCATCTCCCTCTCGTCTCTTCTCTTATTTGTCTCCCTCTCGTCTTTACTTTCATTCATTTCTCTCTCGTCTCTTCTTCGTCTGCCTCTCGTCTCTCTCGTTTACCCTGACTCATCCCTTACTTTTTCCTTCACCACTTCTTTGTAGTATTATCTTTCTCTTTTCCTCTCATCATTTCCTTCATCTTCTCCTTCATTGTCTTCACTACTCCTTCGTCCTCTTATTTCTTCTTTTCTTTTCTCTTCTTTCGTGTTTCATTTTTTTTTTCTGTCCTTCTCATTTCCATTCTTGTCTCCTTCGTTCCTCTCATTTCCATCCTTTTTTCCTTCTCTCTTTCATTTCCTTTCGTCCCCTCCCTTCTCTCTCTCTCTCTCTCTCTCTCTCTCTCTCACACACACACACACACACACACACACACACACACACACACACACACACACACACACATTCCCTTTCTTCCCTCTCTCTCCCTTCTTTTCTAATTGTTCCTTTGTACTTACTTCACGTATTCTCTCCCTGGCTTCCACTTTCCCTCTCCCTGTCTCACATTTGCTTTCCTCCCCTTTCTCTCTCCCTCTAATTTTCTTTTCTCCCCTCTCTCCCTCTGTAATTCTCTCTCCCGTTTCCTTTGCCCGTCTTTATTTATTTGACTCTCTCTGTCTCTGTCTCTGTCTCTGTCTCTCTGTCTGTCTGTCTGTCTCTCTCTCTCTCTCTCTCTCTCTCTCTCTCTCTCTCTCTCTCTCTCTCTCTCTCTCTCTCTCTCTCTCCACATTTCCCCTCCTTCCTCCCATCCCCCTTCTCTTGTTATGCAGATGAGAGGGAGGGGGAGGGGAGGGAGGGAGGGAAGAGGGGGGGGAGAAAAGAGAGAGATTCACCACTTTCCCTCCCTCTCGGTAAAAGTAACATTTCTCTCCCGTAAAATTCAGTTTCCTGTGTCTCGCCTCTTATCAGTTTACACAGCCCTCCCTCCCTCCCTCCCTCCCTCCCTCCCTCTCTCTCTCTCTCTCTCTCTCTCTCTCTCTCTCTCTCTCTCTCTCTCTCTCTCTCGTGGTCGTCGTTTTCTCCCTTGTCCTTGTTGCTCCTCTTTTCTGTGTGTGTTTGTTATTCTCTTCTCCCTGCCCCTACCCTCTCTCCTTGCCAGCTTACCCTCCCCACCGCGTCCTTTCTCCCTACCGGACTCTCTTCCTTTCTCCTCCTTTGCTCTCTCCTCCTCTTCTCTCCTTCTCTCCCTTCCTCCCTCCCTTCCTGTGTTTCTTCGTCCCTTTTTCTTCTGTTCTTCATTATTTCTTATCTCTTTGCTTCTTTCCTCCCTTTATCTGTCCTCTCCGCTTTCCCCCTTTCCTCCCTTCCTGACCTTCTCCTTCCTTTCCTCCCTGCCTCTGACATTCCCCTATCGTCCATCCATCTGTCTTCTTCTCTTTCCTGTTTCTCATTTATCTTCTTTCCCTGTCACCCCCTCTCCTCCCTCCCTCCCTCTCTGTTCTCTCTTTCTCCTTGCAGTCCTTTCCATCATGCCTCTTTTCTTTTCTCCCTCCATATATATATCCTTATATTTCATTTCTCCCTACCTCTCTTGCCCTGCCCATTCTTCCCTCCGAGTCAATCCCTCCATCCTTCTCTCTCTCTCTCTCTCTCTCTCTCTACTTTTCCTCTTCCATTCCATGCCCTTTCCCTTCTCTCCCCTCGCTTCTCATTTCCTCGTTTCATCCTGCCTTCCTTGCTCTTTCCTTTCTTCCTTTTCCACATCTTTCTTCCTTTTGCTCTTTCTCCTTTCTTCTTTCCTTCCTTCCTTCTGTTCCTCCCTGTCTGCCTGTCTCTTGGTCCCCTGTCTTCTCTTTTTGCCAGTCTTTCATCTTCCCTTCCTCCCCTTTCCTTCCTTCCCTCCAAGCTGCTGTGTTTTCGTTTTTACCCTTTCTTCCGTTCCTTCTCTCCTTCCCTTCCGTACTCTTTCCCTCCTTCCCTCTCCCCAGCTTTCTTAATCTTTCCCTGTCTCTTTTCTTTCCCCCTTTCTCCCTGTCGGCATTCCGTCTCCCAACCTCCTGCCAGCCTCCTTCCAAACGCTTACCCTCCCTCCCTCCCCTCCTCCCTCCATCCCCCATTCCCTCCCTCCTTCCCAACTCTCCCTCCTCAGCAAACACTCTCCCCGTTCCTCTTCCTTTTATCTCCAGTTTTTCCTTTGATTCGTGTCTTCATTATTTCTCTCTCACGTTCTTTTTTTTCTTTCGTTTTTTACTTTTTCACTGATGTTTATTCATTTTTCTTTGCTGCAACTTTTCTATATTCTCTCTCTCTCTCTCTCTCTCTCTCTCTCTCTCTCTCTCTCTCTCTCTCTCTCTCTCTCTCTCTCATAATTCTTTAATCTTTCTTCCGTTCTTTTCTCGCTTCCTCTAACACTACTGTTTTTCTTTTCTCTCTCTCCCTCTCTTCTCCCCTCCTCCCCTGCTCTTTCTTCTCAGATATTCTTTCGCTCTTACTCTCCACTGAGCAATACCTGCATCTGTGTCTATTTATAAATATGTCAGCCTGTATATCTATCTATATAGCTTTATATAAATGTATTTATATTCCTGTATGTATATGTTATGTTTATATATATCGATCTGTCTAGGTATATATACTGTATGTTTCAAGGGAAATCTGTGTGGTTATCACAGCTTGTGTTCAATACCTACTGGTACTTATCTTTGTCTATTTGTCTGTCTATGTTTTCATCTCTCTCTCTCTCTCTCTCTCACACACACACACACACACACACACACACACACACACACACACACACACACACACACACACACACACACACACACACGAATTTTCGGCAGCGGTTAAATCTACGGAAATTTCGACCCGTGTTTCACTTACTCGGCATTTTGTCCTTGCATGCGCGTGAGCGGGTGTGTATTTAGTTAGAGAAATAGGCAGTAATAGATGCATGTATGGATAGAATTGACTGATAGATACATTGAGATAAACAGATAGATTCAAAAAGAGATAGAGAAACGGGGAGAAAGAGAAAGTATGAGGAAAGGGAGGAAAGAAGAGGAAGGTGACAGGTAATGAGAAAAGAATAGGAAAAGAAATTATCGCACAGAGAGAGAGAGAGAGAGAGAGAGAGAGAGAGTGTTTTATCGGTAATTTTGTAG
The DNA here is from genome assembly GCF_032717465.1 of Coenobita brevimanus. Lineage (NCBI taxonomy): Eukaryota > Metazoa > Arthropoda > Malacostraca > Decapoda > Coenobitidae > Coenobita > Coenobita brevimanus. The sequence continues at coordinate 21,101,886 of NC_137042.1, forward strand.
ACAATCGAGTACCTTATTATAGATTCCTGATATTTACGAGGGCATTGAGAGTGTCGCGTAAATTGCTCTCTCTCTCTCTCTCTCTCTCTCTCTCTCTCTCTCTCTCTCTCTCTCTCTCTCTCTCCCTATTTACACTCATTAGTTGATATTTACACGACAGATAATATTCTATTAGAGATTTCGGTCTGTTTAATATTAGGTTTCTCTCTCTCTCTCTCTCTCTCTCTCTCTCTCTCTCTCTCTCTCTCTCTCACACACACACACACACACACACACACACACACACACACACACACACACACACACACACGAGCAGTATGCCTTTGGAACACGGGCAGTATATCCAAAGAAATATTGCCAGTTTTGCGATACACTCTGTTCAGAGTTTTAGAACCAGAGAGAGAGAGAGAGGATGAAACGAGGGAATTGGGAGAAAAAGTACAAGAGGAGAATGAAGACAGAATGAATAAATGAAGAAATGGAAACGATGGGAATGGAAGGAGGAAAAGTTTAAGCGAGAATGGAACGGAATGGAAAAAAGAGAGAGATGGTGGAGAGAGAGGAGAGCAGGAAGGAAGAAGAGGTAAAGACAGGGTGGAGCAGGAAATGGACTGAGAAAGAAGGAGAACTGATGGGGGAAGGAAGGAAAGAAGGGAAGATAAATGAGGAGAAAGGAAGAGAGGAAAACAGGAGGGAGGGAGAGATTCGGAGAAAGGAGAACAAATGTGTGAAGGAAAAAGAGAGAGAGAGAGAGAGAGAGAGAGAGAGAGAGAGAGAGAGAGAGGTCATGAAATGCAGGGAATGTGAGGGGAAGAAATTCGAGAGAAAAAAACAAAGAATGGGAACGGGAAGAGGGAACAGACGAAGTAGAGAGATAAGAAGAAAGAACTATATAAAAGTAACATTGATTACTCAGAGTGCAACACCCGCGCCAGCAGTTGGTCTGAGAGCCAAACATTTGACTTTGCCCGGTGACTTTGACCTTCGACCGATTTGTCTCAGAATTATTAATTTCACTCTTTCCTGACCCTTAACTCTTCCACCCAGTTTGGTCCGAATCATGTCAAATTTAAGGTGATTTTTCTCTGCAACCATCATCTTCGACCTCACCCTGTGACCCAGACCTTTGATTGATTGTCCTCAAAATCACATCTCATTGTCATTATCTTTCACTGAACCCTTCTGCAAAGTTTGGTTTAAATCCCTTCAAAAACTGTTCAAGTTGACCTTGCCATGCAACCTTGAACTTTAACCTGTTGTTCTGAAAAGCAGCATATGAACACATTTTCTGGTCATCAGTCCTTCCACCATGTTGGTCCAGAGCATATGGACCGTTTTAGTTATTTTGTTCACACACACACACAAGGGTCAGACTTTGATCTTCCCCTGTGACCTTGACTTTTGATTGATTGTTTTCTTATTTTAATCCCTTCGTTCATGTCCTACTTGTAACTCTTACACCAAATTTGGTTTAAATTGGATAAAGCTGGTGACGTTGACCTTGCTGTATTAACTTTGACTTAGCCCTGTGACCGTGACCCCTGACCTGTTGATCTAAAAAGTAGAAATAAACTGAGACACGATGACCTCATAGTAAATAAGCAAATGACATTGTCCTTGGATTAATGAAGACACTCCCAGTAAGATTAATCATGGTCCTCCGTTTATTGTATCAGTAATGTGGCGGACAGACGCACAAACTATCCCGTATAAATAGACAGACAGCAACAGACATGCGAACAGGCGAGTAAATCCAGACAGACATATTAACAGGTTGACAGAGAAGCAGACAGACAAAAACAGACACCAATGGAAAGGCAGATCAGGAGAAGTCAGACAGACAAACAGGGGTGAAAACATTACTTCCCCGTCTTTGCATGCGGGGGCAATAAATCTGAAAAATAGTAGCTTGAGAAATGAGAAAAAAAGTGTTGAGAGAGAGAGAGAGAGAGAGAGAGAGAGAGAGAGAGAGAGAGAGAGAGAGAGAGAGAGAGAGAGAGAGAGGGAGGGAGGGAGGGAGGGGAGGGACATGCAACAAGAGTACAATAGACACCCTTCTCCTTGGTCCTCTTCCTGTTTTTGTCTTCTTTGTTGTTTTCTGTTTTTATACCGTCTCCCTCTCATCCTCTCCATCTTCTATTTTTATCTTTCTCCTCCTCCTCCTGAACTTTCCCAATTTCTCATATTTCTTTCTGTTCCCTTCATGTCTTCCACGTGTTCCTTCTCTTCATTGCGTCCTCCTTTCTCTTCCCCTCTCTTTTTTTCTCTCATCCTTCCATGTTCTTCACTACATTCTCTTCCGCCTTCTTCCCCCTTCCTTCTCGCTTCTTTCTCTCCCGGTTTCTTCATTTTTCTCTTTGTCTTAGTAAAAATCTTTCATCCAGTCGTCTTGTCCATTTCCTCATTTCTGCAGGTTTCCTCCTTTTTGTATTTTTCTCTTTCTGTCCCACGTTCTTTCTGACTCGCATCTTTTGACCTTTACTCTTCACATTTGTTGTCTTTGATTCTCTCTCTCTTTCTCTCTCTCTCTCTCTTATTGTATTTGTCTGCCTTGTTCTTTTCATTACCTCAGCCAAGGAGGTTATATTTTCACCCCTTTCCGTTTGTTTGTTTGTTGGTTGGTTGGTTGGTTGGTTTGTGAGCAAGATTACACAAAAGCTACTGGACGGATTTCCACGAAACTTGGTAAAAGAATGGGCCTTGGCCCAAAATAGACTCCAATAAATTTTGGTGCGGATCCAGGATTTTTTTTTTTTTTTTCACTTTCTTTAACACTGCGAGATAGGGCGTTTTTCGACATTTTCGTAAAATTTTCAGTGAATATTGCATGGATCTTGATGGAAAAAAAACATGCATATTTAGGATGTTGGTATCTACGAATGTGTACAGTTTGGCTCGGATCTATTTAATATTCCGGATCTAGCGGATTTAAATATGCGTTATGGGGTTGTCATTTTCCGGCCGCCGTACAGTAACAAATAGGGCTACAGACTTGCAGAGCTGCACCTAATAACAAAGGTGAGGATTACGTCATAGCTGTATTGCGCAGTAGCTGTAACAGACACATTTTGCAATTGCTGCATTTCACAATTGCTGTATTTCGCAATAGTGAAATGATATTTTTAGTGCACATTTGTTTCTCTTTTGTATCAACCTGTTATTCTTCCATAATGCAGATTTTTAAATGATATGCACTGTTTTGTTGGCTGTTACAGTGAGTTAAACAATTATGATTAAGAGGTATGGGTAGTTTAGAATTATGGTGTTACAACTTATAGGGTTATGAGTTTGATATTGGATTAGACTTGATTGAATTAAAAGGAACTGCATGTTGGCGGAGGTATGCGCTCTACTGAGTGTCATTCTAGTTAGTTTATAAATCTTTCTTTTCTCTCTTTGTGTTATTTATATATTTTTATGTGTGTGTGTGTGTGTGTGTGCGTGCGTGTGTGTGTGTGTGTGTGCGCGCGCGCGTGTGTGCGTGTGTGTGTGTGTGTGTGTGCGCGCGCGCGCGCTTTACCTCTGCCTGCCTGGTTGCCTTTGTTTCACCACCTCCTTGCATTACCGCCTCTTTCCTTGTTTGCATTCCCACCTCCACACTGGTACCCACCTTCATTCCAGCTGGCCCGTCTTCACCAGCTGGCCCGTCTTCCACAATTCCTGCATACTCTCCTTGCTTGCCAACCTAAATTCAAGCATGCCGACCGTCCTTCTTGCCTACCGACCGACCTCTTTGCCTTTTTCGTCCTACAGTTCAACCTGTCGTTCTTCAAGCGCCCTTATCATCAGCCTGCTTACCTGTCTCTCTGTCTGCCTATCAAGCTTCCCAGATTTCAGCGAATCCACTTACGTAAAATCCAGCCGTTGTTACCTTCGGCGTGCTACCAATTAGTCCTCCTGCCAAACTTCTGGCTTGCCTGTTTCCAACCTGCCCACCTATCAACTCGCCTACTCATGCAGCGTTACCTTCCCGACCCGATGGTTCCCACTTTTGTTAAAACCTTGCTGTGTACCTTTTAGATCATCTGCCTTCCTCCGTCGAAACTATTTATCTGTCAGTACACTGCAACGTATTCAGACTGTATTACTTGGGGTGAGGCGGGTTTATGTTGGTAGATAACTGCCTTAACTGTATATACCAGCCCCCCCCCCCACTCTCTCAATTTCGCTCTCTGAATGTGGACAGCGGGCCCCGAGTCAGATAAAGGTTGAAGAGGATAGATGAGGGCTGGGGAGTAGGAGTGAGAAGTGGGAAGGGGTCGTGAGGGCTGGGGAAGAGGAATGAGGACTGGGGAGTGGGAAGGGGTCTTGAGGGCTGGGGAAGAGGAATGAGGACTGGGGAGTGGGAAGGGGTCGTGAGGGCTGGGGAAGAGGAATGAGGACTGGGGAGTGGGAGTGAGGGCTGGGGATAGGTGGGAGGAGACAGTGAGGGCTGAGGAGAGGGTGTGAGAACTGAGGAGTGGGAGTAGGGGTGAGGTCTGGGGAGGGGGAGTGGAGGTGAGGGCTGGGGAAAGGGAGGGGGAGTGAGGGATGGGGGATGGGGAGTGAGGGATGGAGATGGGGCAGCGAAGGCTGGGAAGTGGGAGTGAGGGCTGGGGAAGGAGAGTGAGTGCTGGGGAGAGCTGGGAGAGGCTGACAAAGAACTTTCCCTTGATAAGATTTAACTAAGCTGCTTATCATTCTTCACTTGGTTCACTTTCACCCATTATTTCTGCTGACTCAGGTTCATTATAATTATCATCACCGACATCATCACACCATATACCCACCTAAAAATTTGGGTAAAGTAGTATCCAGAAACATAGTGGCTGCGTTGCCCGCATTTTAAGTCATTGCCCTAATTTTTGTCACTATTTTCGCCCATTTTCCGATGTCATTTTACTTACTTTCCTTCATTTTCACTTTATCGTCCTTTTTTCACTCACTTTACAGTGACCCATTCACTACGATAAAACTTTTTTTTTAAAGCTATTGTCGCCACCACCAGCACAGAAAGATAAACACTCATAAGTAATGGGGGTCTGAAGCACTGCGTAGGCGATGTCGAAGTGCCTCCTCTTTAGCAACTTATTTTTCGCTTTTGCACCTTACCTTCTTTTGTATTTTAAGTATCCCTGTTTAATCGACACAGTTTGCATCAGTAACATAGAAGAGGGCTATTAAGACGTGATGCGCAAAGTAAATCGCTTAGAAAGAGGCGTTACGACATTCCGAAGTCAACCAAAAATGCAGCCGTAAATTTTCAGCATCCCCTTCACTGCGAGGGATTTCTTCTGAGATGAATAATATCCCATAGGTCTTTTCGCGTTAGCTTGATCCAGATTTTCGTCCTTTTGCAGATTATTTCACTACCTCCCTGACAGAAGGACAGTACTAAGACACTGCCTCTTTTCCACAGCACGTCTTCGTGATTGTCATCATATTGTAGTATCAGTCTGCTACTATAACTCGGCATTCAGGATGGAGAGGTGGTAATTTTAGGCCAGGCTGAAGTGAAAAGAGCATAGTGACAGCATTGTAAAAATGATGAAGGCGAGATTAATGTTCACTTTTATATCTGGACTAAATTTTCCCTCAGCTTGTCAATTTCGTTTTCATTTCCACTTAGTATTTCATTTACTTTACATTTTTTCTTTCTTCGTATCATTTTCACTCACATTCACTCACCATTTATGTACATTGCATGCTTTTTAACACATTCACTCACTATATAAAGAATAATGAGGAAAAGCTGTTGGTATTCGCGAGAGAGAGAGAGAGAGAGAGAGAGAGAGAGAGAGAGAGAGAGAGAGAGAGAGAGAGAGGAGGGTGAGAATTGTGAGGGAGAGAAAATGAGGGAGATTAGGAGAATGGTTGAAGTTTGTGAAAGAGTCAGAGGGGTTGAGAGGAAGGTGTAAAAAATGAGACTGGTATGTGAGTGAAACAGAGAGAGAGTTAGGTAACGAGTGAGATTTATGAGAGGTTTAGTGTTATTTATATGAGAGAGAGAGAGAGAGAGAGAGAGAGATGAAATCTGTGGGGAAATATAAAGAGAAATGAGACAGCCAGTCAGGCTGGTAAACACACAGGCTCAATCTCTCTCTCTCTCTCTCTCTCTCTCTCTCTCTCTCTCTCTCTCACACACACACACACACACACACACACACACACACACACACACACACACACACACACACACACACACACACACACACACACACACACACACACACACCAAGCAAGACTTTCAATTTTCCGTCGTAGAAAGTGATGTTGATAAGAGGTTCATAGGTTGCGTGAAGGGAAAGGAAAATGGAGGAAAATGAAAATTGTTGGAAAAATCTGCCCTCCCCCCCCCCACACATGCACATTCTGTAAAACTGCTGGAAATTTAGATCATGTGAGAAAAAAATGGAAATGTTGGAAGCTTTGAACGTGTGAGAAAAAGAATGTGAAATATTGGAAAACAGAAAATGGCGTGAGAACATAGAAGATCGTGATAAAAAAAAAAAAAAAGTAACGTATGTGATTAGTAGCGGAATAACAGGGGGAAGGGAATCATTATTTTAGCATAATTTCAACTTTTTTCTTTTTCTAGCTTTGGAGGAACTCGTAGCTGTTAAAAAAAAAAAAAGTTTCAGATAACTTCTGTAAGGTTTCTCTCCCTGTGCTCAAGAGAATAGTCTGGTGATATTACGAACAGAATAATAAATGTTATCTTCGTGAATGCTTTAGGAGAGACAGAGGCCCCCCCCCCAAAAAAAAAAAAAAAAAAAAAAAAAAGCCAGGCAAAAAATAAGAGAGTTTGGGGATAATGAAGGCCTAGTGGGGGAGGGTAGGGAATTGTTTAGGTTAACGGGATAAAATGGGGAAAAGAGGAAAATGGAGGACAGTAGTAGTAAATGGGAATGGAGGAAATGAGAAAATGAAAGAAAAACTGGTGGAGAATTGATGACTGTCTTGGGAAATAAGTCCCTCCTAACAAGCGTGGGGAAAGTGACAGACAGTGTTTGCTATTCTGGCAGGGGAGATTTATGAGGAAGAGTAGAAAGCGGGTATGACAGGGTATGGAAGGGTTGACTCGGCGGGGAAGGATGTCTGAATAGGGCAGCGTCAGGTGTTAGAGTGGAAAGGAAGTTTGACAGGGTGAGGGAAAGTTTATCATGGTGGGTAAGCTTTTGACAGGATGGGGAAGACTTGGGAGCGTGGGGAAACTTGGTAAGGTGGGATGGGAAAGGTTTGTGTGTCCCGAGTTTCTCCATTTCTCCCCCTGAATATTTCCCACTGGAAGAACTGCACTCACGGTTTAATATTTTCACATTGCTTGATAGGAGACATTTTTTTTCCCAACAGTTTTCCCCTGTTTTCTTTTTGCTACCTTGATGCACTACATTTACTTCATTTTCTTTCCCAGTTTCATTTCATTTCATCCATTTTCCCCATTATCTCGTTTCATCATGTCTTCCCAAGTAATATCTATATTTCCTTCAGCTCTTTTCGGCACCAAAAGGTTTTCATGTCTCACTCTTCTCGATATTCCTTATTTTTCCATTATTTTACACTTTTCACTCATCTTTTCCGTATTCTTCATTTTCTTACGTAATTCCTGAGTTTTCTAATTATTCCCCCATTTTCTAGTTACACATTACCCCAGTTATCTATTTGCATTTATCTGCTTTTTTTTTTTTTTTTTTTACCTTCAGCTTTTCTCAAGTTTCTTCAACGTTGTCAAGTTTTCCCCACAGTTTTTCCCCGTCATACCCCAGTTTTTAACCTTCCTTCCCGAAAATATATTAAGCCCCGTCACTTTTTTCCCCCCCACCGCGTCCTGTTAGAAGGAAAATTTATGAGGGAAAGTTTTGCCTGCCCTGTCTGTGCTCTTTTTTTTACACTCGGTATATATATATATATATATATTTTTTAAATCTCTGCGGAGGGTTTTTCTGTGTAGATTTAGGGCATTTATTTGATTTTTTTTTCCCCTCTGGTGTTATTTCTTTTATTCTCTCACTTATACTTGACATTACTTTGTCTTTTCTCAGCATACAAAATATTTCTCTCTCTCTCTGTCTCTCTCTCTCTCTCTCTCTCTCTCTCTCTCTCTCAGTTAATTAATCTTTGTCACTGGAGTAGTTCTCATTTGTATTCAAACTATCTCCCATTCTCTCTATCTCACTTCGCCAATTCAGCTCTCTCTCTCTCTCTCTCTCCACAATCACTGGTGGACTTTCATTTTCATTTGTCGTGACAGTTCATTCTCATTTTCACACACACACACACACACACACACACACACACACACACACACACACACACACACACACACACACACACACACACACACACACACACACACACACACACACACACACACACACACACACATTCCTGGCTTGTTAAAGTAAAAGTACTTTTTATTCTCCTGACCTCTCTCTTTCTCTGTCACATAGAACTTCTTACCTTCACTCACTTCCACTTCAGCTACTCATTTTTAGCCCCAGCCATTCACTTTTCAGCCTGTCATATCACTCAACCATTCATTTTCACTCAGCCTTTCACTTTCCGAGACTCACTTTCACATTCAGGCACTCACTATTATTCTCAACCACTCACCATCACTAGGTTCCACCAGCAACCATTTTGCCACTCGTTTTCATTGTTGATCTCACTTTCCACGACTCACTTTCACCCAGCCATTCACCTTCACTCCCAAACATTCATTTTCACCCAACTCAGTCCCAGCCAGTCACTCACGGTTGCCTTGTACTTCTTCAGACTCACCTTCATTTTGTCACTTTCTTTCACTGATAACCACACATTTTTACTCCCAACTTTCAGTCCCAGTCATTGATTTTCACTCATTTCCTCTCACTTTCCCACACTCATTACTCAGTCATTCATTTTTCTCATTCACCTTGGCTCCTGCTTCGTACGCTCTCAGACTCACTTTCACTTGGCCACTCACTTTCACTCCAGGTCTCTCAGTATCCCAAATTCACTTTCATTTCTATCATCTCACTTTCATAGACACATTCTCCCGTCATCATCATTTCTCAAACCCACTTTCACTCGTATCTTCCCACTTCTTTAGACTCACTTTCACTCAGTCACCTTTATATCTCAAACTCACTTTCATTTCTGCCATTTTATTTTCTCTAACACAGCTCACTTTCACTCTTATTCTCTTACTTTCTCTAGCTCAAATTCACTTTCACTCCTATTCTGTCACTTTCTCTGACTCACTTTCACCGCGTCACCTTCCCTTCCCTCTGCCCTACCCATGATTAACTTCCCAATGCCCTCCTATCAGCTTTCACCATCACTTTCTTCCGGGCCCGGCAAGATTAACTCTCTCTCTCTCTCTCTCTCTCTCCTCACACACACACACACACACACACACACACACACACACACACACACACACACACCGCCTCTCCGTATTTCTTCTCCTTCCCTGACCCGCTCCCCTCCCTCTCTTCCTCTTCTCTTCTCCTCCCCCTCTCCTCCTCTTCTATTCTCCCACCTCTTTTTCTTTGGCACCCCCACTACTCTCACTCCCTTCCCCTCCCCCTCCTCTGTGTATACTCTCACTTCCTCTTTCCCTGCTCTTCCCAGCCTCTCTTCATTTTCCATCCCCTCCCCCCCCTCTCTTCCTCTGCGACCCTTATTTTCCTCATTTCCCTTTTCCTCCTTCCTTCTTCCACTTCCCTTACCTCCAATCCTCTCCATCCTCCCCTCTTCCTTCCCCCCTCCCTTATCTCCCTCAATTTTCTCCTCAGTGTCTTCCCCTCTTCTCTTCCCTTGCCTCTGCTCCCCATCTCGTCCTCTTCTCTTTCCCTCCCTTCCATATCTCCTTCTCTTCCCCTCTTCTTCCTTCTCCACCATTTCCCCTCCCCTCCCCTGCCTAACTTCGTAACTTAGAGGCAGCCTCTCTTATCATCATGGTTGTGAATAACCAACTTCTGCCTGATATGGTGCAGATACGAGAGAGAGAGAGAGAGAGAGAGAGAGAGAGAGAGAGAGAGAGAGAGAGAGAGAGAGAGAGAGAGAGAAGTTATGCAAAGACTAAAACCAGATTCAAAATATCGTGAGGAAGAGAATGAGAAACAGCCAGGGAGATGGGAGGAGCTTGAGAGGCAAGAAATAAAAAGGAGAGGAGAAAACGAGAGAGAGACAGAGACGGGGGGGGGGGTACGGAGGCTGGAGGCAAGGAGAAAAAGGAGGGGGCATGGAGAGACAGGGAAGATGGCTGGAAGAGGCTGGCAAGGAGGGATGGGGAGAGGGAAGATGGGAGGGAGAGTGAGGGGCAGATAAAGATGGGAGGAGTAAGGCAGGGGAAGGATAAAGGAGAGAAGGCGGGGTGACAAGGAGGGAGGAAGAGGAGGTACGGGTAGGGAGGAAAGGAAAGAAATATGCAGAAGAGAGAGAGAGAGAGAGAGGAAGGGAAGGAGGCAGTGACAGGGTGGGAGAGAGGAAAGGATGAGGGAAGGAAGGAGGGAGAGAGGCAGGGAGGGAAGGAGGGAGGGAGAATTAAATGGAAACGAACAAACTAGCAGATTTTTGCGCTGGTCGGAAGAAACACAAGAAGTTGGATTAATGGAAAGTTTGGCCAGAGATGAGGAGGGATAGTGAGCCGGAGAGAGAGAGAGAGAGAGAGAGAGAGAGAGAGAGAGAGAGAGAGAGAGAGAGAGAGAGAGATTTTGAAGGAAGAGCTGAAATAGTCCGTAGGGGAGATAGGCAGGAATAGACAGAAGAAGAAAGGGGAGAGCGGGGAAGGGAGTGAGGGAATTAGGGGAAGTGAAAAGTATGAAAGGATGAAGAGAGAAATGAGTTGGAAAGTATGTAGAGTTGAAGAGAGAAGTGAATAAGTGAAAGTCGATAGTTACATACTGTAGAGTTTCACATTCATATACCCCTATAACTTTCATCCCCAGACCGTCTTTCCCTTTGCCTATGACCTCCAGACTTTTAAACAATGTATGCCCATATATTTCGAAGTGAACGGGTCTTGAATTTGGTGTTATTTTTGCTCCTTTCTGTAGCCAATTCTACGTGAAGCGGCTTTGGTATTAATCCCTTGAGAGTTGCTGCCTTCAGACGGTTTTATTCAGCCTAAGAGATTTTTTTTCACTGGAAGGGTTGGATAGAGTCTCCGTTACCCTTTTCTTTGCTCAGTTTTTCTCAGTTGAATAAAATCGTCAGGAGGTAGCAGGAATAAAATGAAACTGTGCGTCATCGGGTTGAACAAATTAAAAGAATAAGGGAAGGGGAAAATGGAGAAAGAGGGAGAAGGAAATGGATGTGTGTGTGTGTGTGTGTGTGTGTGTGTGTGTGTGAGAGAGAGAGAGAGAGAGAGAGAGAGATGGATGGATTAATAGAAAGTTTGGTCAGAGATGAGAAAGGATAGCGGGCCGAGACCTACGCTGAGAGAGAGAGAGAGAGAGAGAGAGAGGGAGAGAGAGAGAGAGAGGGAGAGAGAGAGAGGAGAAGGGAGGGTTAAGGAAATCAAAGAGAACAGAGGTGGGGGGGAAAGAGAGGGATGGCTTATGGGGAGAGAAGGGAGGAAGGACGGAGAGAGAATGGAAAGGAAGGAAGGAAGGAGGAGGAGGAGGAAGGAAGGAGGAAAATAAGGTAAAATTGCGATAGTGGAGAAAAAGAAGAGAGGGAGATTAAAAGGGATTTAGAAAGAGCGAGGGTGACGAAGGGAGACAAGAAAAAGAGAGATAACTAGGGAGAAGAAAGAGAGAGGGATTTGAGGGAGAGGGAGGAGGTGACGATGAAAAAATGGATGGGGAGAGGAAGAAAAAAATGGAAGTTTTGAAAGTGGTTGGAATGTACACACACACACACACACACACACACACACACACACACACACACACACACACACACACACACACACACACACACACACACACACAGAGGATGTGATGAAATTTATTTCAGGGGAGGAGGAGAAGTTGAGAATGATGGTAGACTGAGCTGGGAGGGAAAGAATAGGGCTAGAGTGGATGGATGGAGGAATGGGACGAAAGGAGAGTTGGTAAGGAAAGGAGGAAGGAGTGTGGGAGGGAAAAGGTAGAGATGGAGAAGTGAGGGATGGGTCAGGAACAAATGACGGGAGGGAGAGGGGAGGAAAGGGGAAGAAACTGACGGTAAGGATGAGGGAGGTGGAGGGAAGGAAGCGTGGAAGGGAAAGGGGAGAAGAGGAAAACAACGGTAGGGCAGAAGGGAGGAAAGTGAGAGTTGTAGACAAGGAAGTAGATGCGAGAGTTTGGTGATGGGGGAAGGGATGGAGGAAGGTGAGAGAAAGAGGAGGAGGGGGAATTTACGCCAGGGAAAGGGTGAGTTGGTGGTTGTGCGGTAGGGGGAAACTGAAGATAAGAAAGGAATAAACGAGGGTGTGGGGGGAAGAAGGAGGGGTGGCAGGGGAGGATGGAGGTGGGGGTTGTCAGCAGGTAAGGAGGAAGTGGTTGGTTTTAAGGTAGGGGGACTGATGGTGGGGCAGGGGAAGGAAAGGGAGAGATTGAGGGAGGGAAGGGAAGGAGAGAGGTACTGATGGAGGAAGGGAGAGGGAGAGGGACATTGATGGAGGAAGAGAGGAGGAGATTAATAGAGGAAGAGGACGGGAGGAGGAGATTAATAGAGGAAGAGGACGGGAGGAGGAGATTGATGGAGGAGGAAGAATTGGAGGAGGAGGAGGAGGAAGGGAGGGGGAGATCGATGGAGGGGAAAGGGGGTGGAGATATAGGATTGGAGAGAGAAGGCTGCTAGAGGGGGGGGGGGGATGGCAGCAAGAGGGCATATGGGGGGAGGAGGGAGAGAAGCTCAACAACTGGTGTTTTATAGAACGGGAATCCCTTTCTGACTCACCGACGGTGCTGGTCGATTGGATGTGGCTGTGATGGTGGCTGATGGTGAATATATCAGTATTGGTGATGTTAATGATGATGATGTGGATAATGGTGGTAATGATGGTGTTTGTAGCCGTGATGGTTATGTGGATGGTAATTATGATGAGAGTATATTAATAGTGTGGCATTAATGATGTTTGTACTGGTGATCGTGGTGATAAATATGATGGTGTTGATGGTGATAGGCTCTTAATAATGATGATAAAGTGGTTTTGATATAAAGAATTGGTATTAAGTAGGATGATGGGAATGATGATGGTGATGATGATGATGTGTAAATGATAATAATGTGGAAAATATAGTTGATAAATAACAATAATGGCAGTGCTATTAATAGTGCTGGTGATTATACCGTTTGTGAGTTTTACTCTTGATTCGGTACTGCCTCTGTTGCCTCTGAAAATATTATTCTAATGTAGTGTTGCGTTGTTGCAGGTATGTTGTGTTGTGCTGCCCTTAAGCCGTGTTGCAGTGTTGCCTCGTAATGTAAGTCAGTATTTTACTTGCTCTACTGAGGGAGGGACGGGGGAGTGGGAAGGAGAGGATGGGGGTGATAGGGAGAAAGGGGAATGTAGGGAAGTTAAGGGAGTGGTGGAGGAGAGAGGGGAGACGGGAAGGTAAGGGGGAAGAGGAAGGAGAGACAGGTGGTAGAAAACAGCTAGGTGTTGAGGGAAAGGAAGGGATGAAGATGATGGGCAGGGGGTGGGAGAAGGATAAACTTTTGAAAGGCAGACAAGGGTGAGGGGAGAGAGGTTTGAGAGGAATATGGAAGAGACAGTTGAATAGGTTGGGGGAGGGGAGGGATGGTAGTGGTAGGAAGCGAGAGGAAGTTTGTCATGGAGATGGGAAAAGGTTGGGCAGTCATAGTGAGAAGGGGTGTGGGTTGAGTGATGGATAGAAATAGTTAGGCTGAGGAAGGGGATACGAGGTGGAGGAATGAGAATGATGTGGAAGGAAATTGAAAGAGTGAGGAGGGAGAGGCAGGGGGAATGGGGAAGGAGAGGACACGGGAGGAGAGGAGGAGGAGGAGGAGGGGGTGAGAGGAAGGGAGTAATAGGGAAAGAGAGGAAAAGAGTTTGGATGGGAGAGGAGGGGAAGAGAATACAGGAGCGGGAATGGAAATGAGAGGGCAAGGGGAAAGGGAGAAGTACGAGAAGTGAATGGAGGAGTGTGGAGGGGAAAGATAGATAGGGGAGGGGAAGGAGAGAAGTTAGGAGAAGTGGGGTAGAGAGAGCAGGCGAGGAAAACCGTAATGGTTAAAAAGGACGTGGATGGAAATATAATGGGCGACAAAAATCCACATTACACGGAAACTCTGGGGGAAAAGTCGGAAGGAGGCAGAGCAGATTAGTCGGTTATGGTCGGGAGAAGGGTGGCTGGATGGTCGGGAGGAAGTTGGCTGCATGGTTGGGAGGATGGTAGTCAGGAAGAGAGTGGTCGGAGGAGGGTGGTTGGTTGGTGGGAGGATGGCTGGAGGAGGGTGGCATAGTAGGATGGTCGGGGAGGAGGTGATCGGATGGTCAGGAGGAGGATAGTCGGACGGTCGGAAGAAAGCAAAGGAGACTGTTCACTTGGTCGGCTAAGGAAGGAGTTGGAAGGGAACGGGGAATCGTAAGGAATAGTGGATATTAGTCGGATGGTTGGTTTGGTGTGTGCAGAGGAAATGAAGACTGAAAGAAGTAGAACGGATTAGCTGAGAGAAAGCATTAGGATTAGGTGAACGGTCGGGAGAGAGGGAGGGAGACGGGTGAGAGAGAAATCGGAGGAGGACAGAAGTAATGGATGGATGGTTGGGAGAAAAGAGATTAATAGGGTGGTTGAGGTTTAGGATGGAGGGATTCGGGAGAGGGAAGAAGAGATTACTGCAGTCAGGTAGGTGGGTGAGGGGGAAGTAATTAGAGAGGAGGAAGAGAAGATCAGTCGGTGGGGTGGGAGGGCGGGAGATGTAGAAGTTGGTTGGTCTGTAGGTGGAGGGAGTGAGGAAATCGGAAGTAGGTTAAAGAGATTAGTGAGAGAGAAGCTTAAGGGATTAGAGGGATGGTGCGGAGGACTGGGGCAAGGAAATCGGGATGGGGCGGACGGGATTGGTCGAATGGTCGGGAGGATATGAAAGAGATTAGTTGGGTGGTAAGGGAGAATGGGAGGGAGGGGGGGGGGAGTACTTTGAAGTAGAGATGAGTTGGAGGGTTGGAAATACTTCATAACACCTACAGCCTCACCTGTTTATTCAGCAAAGGTAAGTCTGACAAAATTAAGTATACTGTAGGGCTATATAATCGTTAACCTTTTCATCTCAAGGACATCAGTAATATGTAGTTTGATTTTATATTCCTTACAGAGTAAACTTTACGAACCAGGAGTTCAGGTACCTCCTTCATTAACACTCAGGCAGCTGTTTATCTCTGCTGCTTAAAATAGTCATATCCAGACGATGTAATTGATCGTGGTGACATTATCAACATTCTCAGCCTCCTGTACTCACTCAGAACTGAACAACATCCTTTGCCGTCTAGATAAACTTAAGTTCTGCTAGACGGCCCTCCTAATCCAAATAAAGTCTTCTAGTAACGAAAAGAATAAATTACGAAAAGTCGTTCTAGGAGTAAACACTTTAAATGTTAGGGTTAAGGAAAAAAGAGGTTGAAAATTTTTTTAAATGTCGATGAGAATTGGAAAGGCCTGAAGAGGAAAGTGTGTACACACACACACACACACACACACACACACACACACACACACACACACACACACACACACACACACACACACACACACACACACACCGCGAGAGAGAGAGAGAGAGAGAGAGAGAGAGAGAGAGAGAGAACAAAAGCCATACCAAAACCAAAAGCAGCAATAACCCACACTACGCTGCACATTGAATAACCTGTCATTAACTCATTTATCCCCTCACGTTAACTGTTCAATAGGGGAACATGCCTGGTTAAAAATGTAGGGCTCTGATTGGTGGCTTTATTAACATGGACAGCCGATTGCAGTGGCCTTGTTAGCTGGTTAGTGATGTTTAGGGGATGGTTGGGTGGTTCTGTTGCTATGTTGATCAGGAGTTTGTTAATTTCTCTCTCTCTCTCTGTCTCTCTCTCTCTCTCTCTCTCTCTCTCTCTCTCTCTCTCTCTCTCTCTCTCCATCCTCTGTTTATTTTGTTCTCCCTTGTACCGGTACTCTTCCTCCTTCTCCTTTCTACACCTGCTGTTTCACCTCCCCCTTTCCCACTTTTCTCTTCTTTTCACCATACCTCCTCTTTAATAACCCCCCCACCCTTCCCACTCTTTTCCGTCCTCCCCCACCTTTCATATTTCCTCCTCCTCCTCCTCTCCATACCTGCTCTTTTCAGTTTCCTCTTCCTCCTCCTCCTCTCCTACCTTCTCTCCCTCTCCCCCGCTCCTCCACCTGCTCTCACGTTTACAGCCGGCCATATTTACATCCCCTTTTGTTTTTATTTACGCTGTTTGTTCAGGTGAGGCGCTGTTTTGTTGTCTCTGTTTGTTGCCTCCGTTGTTGCCGATGTTTGTTTTCTTTAATTAACATGGTGGTTGTTTTTTTAGTGTGTGTGTGTGTGTGTGTGTGTGTGTGTGTGTGTGTGTGTGTGTGTGTGTGTTTATAATCATGTTCGTTATTTTTTTTTGGTACTTTTGTTGTTGTCCTTGATATTTCAGACTGCCTTGTTGTTAGTGTCGTTTGTATTATTAGTTTTTGTCACCGTTGTTTGTGCTCTTATAAATACAGTATTGTTTTTGTGCCTTTTTATTGGTATTGCTCTTACATTTTGTTTTGTATTGGTTTTTATTGGTGTTGTTTATATTTTGTTGTAATTGTTGGATCTTTTCGTCAGACCCTTGTTCTTCACACCTTAAGCTCTTCACGGCAATGGCGTCTTTTTCATTTTAATCAAGCTACAGTCAGGGGAGTTTATTCAGATTTAGAAAATCCCAAGTAACAAAGTAGTTAATGAAAGCTCAATTTAACCTTCGAGTTTAAATAATTTTCCCTAATTTGTAATGGAAATCGTCTGTAGGTGTTAATAAGTAAAAAGACGTCATTCGATGGAACAGGTTACAATGACAGGTTCGGGGGTTTTAATAGGTGGACAACGACGTTTGAGGTAAAAACATCTGGACGAGATTGACAACCTTCTTGGTACACCCAGCTTCTCACTAAAATGATATGAAATGACCTGTAAAAGGTTTAGAATTCCAGTATTATTTGTAACCATTTAAGGAGACTCAGACAAGAAATTTTTTTCTTTTCAACTGTGATTATTTTGCCATGCGATGGAGCACAAATATTACTCGTATAATATTATGTAAATAGAGATGAATAAGGCTGGTAAAGAAAAAGTATATTGGGGATGGTTTTCTAGCCAGTGACTTATTTATCAAATTTAAACGTGATACGAATGATGCTATTTTTTTTTTTTTAAGTACTAGGATTAACCACTTCATTCTGATGACCTATCATGTATTTTATTTTCTTGCTGTCTCCCAGCAATTTATTTTACCTTAGGATAGACTTTTCAAAATGAAGAGGATGTAACCTTCGTTAACTTCAGTGTGGGTGGTTAAAATAGTCTAATGGCACCAAGAGCAAAAGGCAAGAGTGCATCACCGTGGTAGTTGTCCTTGTAGTAGTAGTAATAGTTCTAGTTCTAGTAGTAGTAGTTTTGTTGTTGTCGTTAACCGCAGTCTCTCTGGTGGAGCAAACCTGTCGACCACAGGTAAGCTACTGCCTCTAGTGGACCGTCCTACAGGTAGGCTACAGTTCGGTACATAAAACCGTGCAGTTAACCGGCGCCCTGTCGTGGTAGACAGCGCCTCACCAGAGTTGGACTTGGGTCCTTCCTACAGCGAGGTGTAGAGAAATATGAGCAGGTTTTGCTGTCAGGTGGACACCGTAGCTCCTCCACCCAGCGTCGTAGCGCCACGTCATCGTAGTGAAGTGGTTAAATACGAAAATGAGAGGTGAACGAATAAGCACGACTAATTAACAAATAATACGAATATATAGCACTACACTCCATGGTAATACTGTGAGCTGGACATTGACTTATTTGCCTAGCGATAGAGCACCATGTAAACAAAGCCCTCTGGTGGCGACTGTTGGCACTGTGATCCCTCGTTCTCTGTTCTCTGTTTGTTCTTCATTAGGGCCGCGACCATCTTAGTGAGAGATTGTTATAGTATTGTTATTCTCTCTCTCTCTCTCTCTCTCTCTCTCTCTCTCTCACACACACACACACACACACACACACACACACACACACACACATTATTAAAAGCATTGGCCTTTTTTAAATATTCTAAATTAACAGTAGATAGTGTAAAATGTGTGTCTGTTAAGGTACCAAGGGGACAGAGTGGCTCAGTGGTAGAGCGTCTGATTCAAGACAGAAAGGTCGAGAGTTCGCTCCCCGCCCGGGTAACTGCCCTGCTGGGAGAGGTAGCAAACTCTCATCGCCTAGCGGGCCTGTATGATCGATCAAGGTCTAGCTCGGGGAAGTCAATTCATTTATTTCTTAAGGTACCAAACAAATAAATACTTTACACAAAACATTTACCGGTATATTGAGATCCGATACAATTCGTCACAGGCCTGTATCAGAATTTATGCTTACTGTGCACGCTTTATCTGTGTAGGCCTAATCTTAGAGAATAAATTTTGAATATCTTTTTATCTTTCAATACTCTTCGTCAGCACCTTGGCGTTTTGAAATTCGAAGAGAAAATAAAAGTCGCCACGTCTTCTTGCCTTACCTCTTCCTTTCACCTATTTTCTCATTCTTCATATTTCTTCCCTCTTCACTTCATTACTTTCTCTTTCTTTCCTCACTTTCACTCGCTCCTCCTCCTCCTCCTCCTCCTCCTCCTCCTCCTCCTCCTCCGCCTCCTCCTCCTCCTCCTCCTCCTCCTCCTCCTCCTCCCCTTTGCTACCTAACTTTCCACACCCCTTTGTCTCCTCATTTCCTTTTTACTTCATTCCCCGCCATTATTCCTTTCCCTCCCTCCCTCTCCCTGTCTCTCTCCTCATGTATTTCATACCTTCTTTCGTATACTCTCTTCTTCGTCTCTTGTCTCCTTCCTCCTCTTCGTCATCATTTTCCTCCTCCGCTCTTTCATTCTTCTTCTTACCTCCCCACCCTTCTGTCAGGTATCTCCTTACTCCTTCCCACCTATCTTATCTCCCTCTCCCCCCCTCTCACCTTACTCGTGCAACTCTCCAACTATCGTCTCCATCACCTTTCCTCCCTCCCCCATCTCCCTCACTATCCCCTTCCCTTACTACCTCCCCTCCTCTCCTACCCCCCGCTGTCCTCCCTCCCGTTCATAGCGTCTAGTTGCCACGATAACCAAACTTTTTATCAGTGCCCTGGGGGTGTTTGGTGGGGTGGGGATGGGAGGGATACAGGTGTTGGATGGGGTCGTGAGAGCTCTTGTGGGATTGCCGGAAGAGAGTTGAGGGCTGTAGGAGTGTGTGAGGTCTGGTAGGAATGTGTGAGGGAATGTGTGAAGGCTAGTAGGAATATGTGTGAGGGATAGTAAGAATATGTGAGGGCTGGTAGGAATATGCGAGGGCTGGTAGGAGAATGTGAGGACTGGTAGGAATGTATGAAGGCTGGTAGGAATATATGAGGAATAGTAGGAATATGTGATGGCTGGTAGGAATGTATGAAGGCTGGTGGGAATGTATGAAGGCTGGTAGGAATATATCAGGAATTGTAGGAATGTGTGAGGGCCAGTAGGAATGTTTAAGGCCTGGTAGGAATATGTGAGGGCTACTAGGAATGTGTGAGGGCCAGTAGGAATGTGTAAGGCCCGGTAGGAAAATGTGAGGGCTGGTAGGAATATGTGAAGGCGGCATGCCATATTGGAGGGCTTTTCGCCTCAAGTCACCCTTAGTCTCAGGACACCCCTTCCAGTGTTTATAAAATATAGTGTTTGTTTACGTTGTATCTCGTACACAATGCCGGGGTGTTCTCTAAGGATGTGGGTTGCTCTTTAGACTTTTTTCCGTTTTTATACCATAATGTGAATCTGAAAATGATTATTTTTTTGGAGCAGGCATATTTCTTACCGTGCTTAGCCGTAAGACTGACCAAAATTGAGCTGTATACCGTAGTTCAAGTAACCCTTTGAAAATCTTCTCCTGTGTCCGTTCACGTCCTAAACATCATTGTGAACTTTGACCTTAAATGTTTGAAACTGCGTACGGTATCTTCATATTTAGGGGTCATATATATTTTCCTAGCCTGTGAAATGTATATTTACATGGTACATTATATCTGGATAGGACATGAAGCTTCAGTAGGATGACAGGGTACGAGTTCCTAATTACTTACTGGAATTAGTACAAATACAGGCTGATATACATTTATTTAACCTCGACATCGAGTATATCTTCCTTTTGTTGTATTTTTACTAAAGCTACACGATTTTATTAAGTCCGTGTCATTCTTGTCGGAGTAAAAAATTTAACAATGTCCATTAACCTTTGCCATGGGAGAAGACTTGCCATGGCTGAATGTAATCGTTGGGAGGGGGGAATGAGGAACAAAATAAAAAACGTATTTGTATTAAAAGTGTTGGTTGGGCTTATATACCTTTCAGCATACCGGTTAACTTTAGAATTATTGTTTATCCTGTGGGGCAAATAACTTATTTTCGTAATTTCATTACATTACATTTTAAAGCTGAAATCCGTAGTTTTCAAGCGTGTGTGTGCGCTGAAAAACAAATTGAAATTGAAATCAGTTATATCTTGTTAGCTTTTCAAGTACCTGGATGATATGTCGTGTGAGAAACTACAGTGAAAAGCGTTGCCTCGAAAGCGGAAAATATCGATAAAAATGAAATTCTACCACGATCGACATGAATTTAAAGGTGCAGCCGAAGTGTTAAAAATAGGAACAGAATTGGAAATTTTTTTTGAAGCCTGAGGCAGAAATAGTGATAGAAATTGTAAAATATTGCCCACAACGTAGGAAACAGCGACAGAAACTGAAAAGTGTAACCCAAACTAAAAACAGTTATAGAAAACGGGAAAAAATGGCGGACAGAGCAAAGCGTCTCTGTACAGAAACTGGGGCGCCACGAGAACTTACAGCCTCATCGAACTTGAGGTAATCCTAATTTTTCTCCCCCTCCCCGTTTTTATCCGGACGGCACTGCGCGGAACTCTTATTGGAATCTCAAGTGAGCGTCTGGATCTTTGGAGGAGAGAGAATGGCCGCAGCGTCCCTAAGAGTTGGCGGCATTATTGGAACGGAAGGAGGACACGATTCCCAGCCACCAAAGTTATGCTCTCCTAAAACCTTCACAACAAATTTTTCGGCCTCGCCCCCCAACAAAACATTTCCAGTAATTTTCGTGATATACCGCCGGCTCGGGCTTCTCCTGTTCGGCCGCCAGGAACCCCGAATATCCAGGACTCGTTTTAAATACCCTCGGAATTAAAATGGCCTAGGGAAATATCGCCATTGAAGCCAATTTCGCACGGCATTTGTAATAACACTAATTTAGCCTCGCGGAACCGAGCGATCATTTCTGCATTAAGCAAGAGTTACACATATTAATAAAACGCACCCCGGAAAATTTACTACATTTGGGTGTAAATCATCGCAAAACTTTTTAAAAATGGCATATCGCCTGTGCTGTAGTTCGCGCAAATACATTTTTTTTTTTTTTTTCCGCCGGGATTCAGGGATTTATTTTTCGGCCTGACCATCCATAGAACACCGTGACCCAGGATAACGAGAAGACAGCGAGAGGTATTATTATCATTTGCTTTTTTTTTATATTTTGTTTTATATCTTTTGTGTATATCAGTGTGTATCGAATGTGTAGCGGATTTTTGCTAGGCTGTGTTCTAGTATGCTCTCTCTCTCTCTCTCTCTCTCTCTCTCTCTCTCTCTCTCTCTCTCTCTCACACACACACACACACACACACACACACACACATTCACAGTTCGTCACACCCGGCCAAATACATTTTCTCTGTATAATTCCGGGAACACTTAATTCCATCAAAATATCAGTTTTAAACGCTGAATATTTGCGCAGTTTTATCCCTTACCGTACTCATTTTGCCTTTATTAGATTTTCATGTTATTGAAATTTTGGAGAAGTGAATGACCACCCTCCCTTTTTTCATATTTTTCTGTCAGTTCATCAGATTTCGAAGTTGGTGTTGAGAGTTGATAAAAGGTTTGTGTTGGCGGGATATTGCTATGATATGGAGGGTTTGGGAAGTTTTTACATCTCGGCTGCCCTGCATGAACTCTGGGATTGAGTGTCTGGTGGTAAAAACAGAGAGAGAGAGAGAGAGAGAGAGAGAGAGAGAGAGAGAGAGAGAGAGAGAGAGAGAGATTGATATTAATATTTCAGTGGCTCTCTGGCTTTTCATTAGAATCGGACAATACTCTGGCAGTAGATATAGATAGATAGATGGATAGAAATTTAAATAACTGAGTGCTTTTCATTAGAATGTGGTGATATTCTGGGATTGAGGGACAGGCTGTGGATAGGTCGAGATAACTATATATATAGTGATCGAAATGTGTGTGATTATGTGTTTTTCACCTAAGTATGGCTGTACTGACGGTGAGTTGTGTAAGAATCGGGTGAATTTTTGTTGGATATGTTTGACCATGGCTGCCTAAGTGAACTTTGAAAATGGTTTTAAAGATTAAGGGATATTTGAAACAACTATACAAATATTGACTATACGGAGTTAAAACTTGAGATTTATCATTGGAATTTGAGGATGATTGGCCAAACTCATGCAGATGGTTTAGACATCTGATTTCCTTAGAGCTCTTTCAGATCGTCCCTTCAGCTTTGTGACAAATATTGACACCCGCTGACACTAGTTAATAGCATATAACAGTGTCTGCCATAAGAATATAACAGTGCATGCCTGAAGAAGTAGAGGCGTACAGTTGTGCATATCCGAATAATAATGGTCTTAGAAATTACCTCTCTGAATAAGAAAGGTTTTTAATAGTCTCATTCCGAGTAGCAGGTGTTTCAAGTTAGTTCTTATCTGAATAATGTTAGTTGATGATAGCACTCTTCCGCAACCTACAGGTTTTCAGTTCTCGTCTGAGTAATAGAAGTTTGCAGCAGTTCTTGTCCGAATGATACAGGTTTTCGATAGTACTCGTCCAAGCATTATAGATTTCCGATACTTCCTTTGTCAGCATTGGGGGTGTCTTGAAGTATATGTACGAATAATGAAGGTTGCGGATAGTACTCCTAACGTGTATTCTCGAGTGCTCTTCTTAATATTAGAGGATTCTAAGAGTATTTCAGAAAATAACAGAGGTTTGTAGCAGTGCTCTTTCGAATAATAGGTCTTCAGTTATATATTTGGAAATAATAGAAGTTTCTTATACCAAATCCCTTAACAACGCCACGAACCTCTCCTGACTTGATTACCCTTCCCCCTTCCCAGGAATACTCACGCACCCCTCGTAACTTGAACACACACACACACACACACACACACACACACACACACACACACACACACACACACACAAAACCTCCTTAATCAGCGACAGCCCTTTACAGTACTCTTTTTCCTCAGGGATTACTTAGGCATCATAGTTACGGTCATCAGCAGCACATACACCCATCGCTTAATTTACTGACATCCCTCGACAGCACATTGCAACCCGTCCTAACCTACCAACAGCACCTCCGCCCACAGCATACACGAGACACGGTCCTAACTTTCCAACAGCACTCAAACACACTTTTATCTTACCGACAGCCTTTACATCCCATCGACATCGTCCGTACTTAATTATAGCACACAAATACGTAAGTTAATGGCTGTTCTGTTACAGTATACAAACTCCCTTCTATCCTGCTGACAGCATCTTGCAGCACATACATGCTTCATTCTTACTGACAGCCCCCTAACAGCGCATAAACTCTATCCTAACTTAAATAGCCCCAACAGAGCTCCAGCAACACCTGGATTACCCGACAGCCCCCAAGCACCCCCCTAACTTACAGACAGCCCCCGACAGCACGTAAACGAGCACCTTAGTTTACTATCCCCGGGCGTGGAGTGTATCGGTCGAGGGGGAATTCCGATTACGTGTGCCGATAGCAGGATAAGAGACGGCCGCTTACCCCGAGAAATTTGAGCTGCCCTGCGTGTGGTGTTGGCAGTAAATAGTCGTGTAGGAGGGGTGGGGTTGGCACGGTGGTGGTGGGAATGGGTGTTGATATAGGTAGTGTTGGTAGGAGGGGTGGAGTTGGCAGGATGATGGTAAGAATGGGCGTTAATAATTGTAGTGTTGATAGTAGATAGTGCTGTTAGGAAAAGGGATGTTGACATGGTAGTGTTGGTAGGGACGGGTGTTGTAGGACGAGTGGGGCTGGCAGGGGATGATGGTAGAGTGGGTGTCGATAAGGATGTATTTGTAGTACGTAGAGTTGGTAGGAAGAGTGGGATTGGCAGGGTGGTCCATGGTAGTAATTGGTGTAGATGAGAATGTGTTGGTAGCAGGAAATGTTGGTAGGAAGAGTGGGACAGGCAGGGGGTTTGGAAGGCGTGCAGCAGACATTGTTGGTAGGTAGAGGTGGGATTGGCAGGGTGGTCGGTGGTGGGAGCGTGGGATTGGGTCTTGATAAGGGTATGTTGTCAGTAAATAGTGCTGTTGGTAGGAGGGATAGGGTTGGCAGGGTGGACAGTAGTAGATGTGTGTGTGTGTGTGTGTGTGTGTGTGTGTGTGTGTGTGTGTGTGTGTTAATGAGGTGTTGGCAGGAGTGATTGGTGTTGGTAGTATATGGGTAGCACTGATAGCTGGAGTGGGGACAGTATTTGTAGTTGTGCTGAAAATAATGATGGCAGTATTGGAAGAAGGGGGACTGTGTGTGTGTGTGTGTGTGTGTGTGTGTGTGTGTGTGTGTGTGTGTGTGTTAAACTAAGGAGTCGTAGGAGGCTCCTTGGCATCACTTTCTTGATCAGGTAATTCTGTACATGGCACGTTAACCTCTTTCAGTGCGGGAGGTCTTCCCCAAACTGAGTGAAATCGTCTGACGTAGCAAATCGTCTAGCTGAAATGGTCAATATCCTCATGTTTGGTCATGCAGAATGTGAGGCTATTAATAATATATATATATATATATATATATATATATATATATATATATATATATATATATATATATATATATATATATATATTTATATATATATATTAATAATATAAATATCTATATGTATATATATATATATATATATTAATAATATATATATATATATATATATATATATATATATATATATATATATATGTATATATATATATATATATATATATATATATATATATATATATATATATATATGTATATATATATATATATATATATATATATATATATATATATATATATATATATATATATATATATATATACTGTGTATGTAGCATAGAAGAAAACGTATATTATATAATGTGCATATGAAATTTATTATACAAGGGGTGCGTGGACACCGCCTGAGTCCACGAGCATGAGATATCAGAAATGTGGGTATTGTTGTTGAGAATTCAGATTATGTTGCAGCACAAAATGTAATACTGCAACGCAGTACGATTACTTTTAATATGAAACGCATAGCATAATAATATAATACAGACAGAATGCTGCAGCACACACAGGGGGCAACATATATATATATACGTAATGTTTCAGGATTAACATAATACAACACAAACATATTGGTTCATCACAGACATATCGGCACAATAAAAACATAATGGCTTAGCCCAAAACACGGTGGCGGTGTTAGTTGACACGAGGAATACACTGGGCAGTTTCTGGAAGCTGTAAACAGCAGAGATGAATTTCTTGTTGGCCTTTCCGCTTTATATATGCTACCCCAACACGTGTTTCCTTTTGATCCCCTTACCTGGCCGTATTTTCGATGGCCTAGGAGACTTCGTAGCACCCCTTTCTCTCGTGTGTTACCGGTATTTACATCGTTCCAATATTTACTTAGTTTCTGCATTTACAGTAGCATAACTTGAAGACATTGATGCGTAATGTGCTGAATAAGTTGCGAAGGAAGAGGTGCTACGAAATCTCTTGTGCCACTTACAATACGACCTTGAAAAACAAAACACAGAATACCGCAGTTGAACGTAAGGCCACATTCCCTGCGCTGACGATGGTGCTGCTCCGATGAAGAGTTTTTGCTGCTCCATGACTTGCCAGTATATTAAAGGGAAGCTATCAGTGCAGGATCATCAAAGAGCTGGCTTTCTTCGGGGAGTGGTGTGGAACAGGCAACTGAATATTGCTCTTAACAGGGGCAGTTGGATGAAGTAGGTAATGGACTGTACCCTTTTTAATCTAACCTGACCTAAAATTACCCATCGTGAGTGCTGAGTTGTAACAATAGATTATCACTTGAATATGATGTCAGTCACGAAGTGCTGTGGAAAGGATGTAGAGTCACAGTATTGTATTATTTTGCTACTGAACAGCGTGAAATAAGCTGCTTAAGGACAAAAACATGGGCTAAGCTAATGTAAGAAGATTATAGTATTATCGTGAGTTAAAGAGGCTACGTAGGACCCGTTTCATTTCAGTTTATTTCTACAAATGACATGTTTAAATTCTCTTGTGTGACTTGTGCATAAAAGAGAAGAGTTGGGTTTAGTATGAAAAACAAATCGCAAGAGGAAATGTATCAGAAAGTCTCCTAAACCGGCAAGAAAAAAACCCTAGGAATCAGGGCCTTCGCTATCCTGTACGAGGCCTCTCGCCTTGAAGAAAGACCACACTGGTTGCTCATGTGATGCTTGGAAGTGACCAGGCCAGGACCACAGTGGCAGTACAGGCATAGAGCGAAGTGGTTTGTGAATGAGGGGAAGTGGGAGGAAACGGATTTTCCTTCTATTCTCATCCATTGGAGAGAGAGAGAGAGAGAGAGAGAGAGAGAGAGAGAGAGTAATGAATAAAGTAAAGATTTCGACAGGACACACGAGATTTGCATCAGGTGAGAGCACTCACTTTGCTTCCATTGTGGTAGCTTTCACATGAGAAATTCAGCATTTGTGTGTGTGTGTGTGTGTGTGTGTGTGTGTGTGTGTGTGTGTGTGTGTGTGTGTGTGTGTGTGTGTGTAAGGTGGTGGTAGATAGGATGGTTGTAATCAAGGTTGTGGCAGTGTGTATTGTTGAAATGATAGAAGAAAGAGTCACATTTCGGATCATTGTAAGTTTGGTAGGTAGAAAGAATGGTAGTATGATAAATGGTAGAACTGTGGTTGGTTTGCGTGTAGAAAAAAATGGAAGTGGGCAAGACTGTGCTAGGTAGAATTAGTGGTAGCCGATAAACCATTAATTGAAATGACGGTAGTGGTGGCAGGTAGACAGGATGGTAGGAAGAGACGTGATGCCACAGAGAAGAGGAGTAGGATGGTAGGAGGAATGGTGGTAGGTGAGGAAGGTATGTGGGTAGAAAGGAAAGATGGTGGTAAGGGTGGTGGTAAGAGGAGTGGTATAGGTTGAACAGTGGTAGACCAGCCTCCTCGCTCAATATACTCGTACTCTCAAAGCATGTGCCTTACCAAGAGCGAGGAAGCACCGCCGTATTGGAGCATGAAAATTGCCAAAGCACCCGCTCTTAGAACATCAGTCTGGCCTCTTTCTGACACACACACACACACACACACACACACACACACACACACACACACACACACACACACACACACACACACACACACACACACACACACACACACACACACACACACACACACACACACACACACACACACACACACACACACACACACACACACACACACACACACACACACACACACACACACACACACACACACACACACACACTACAACTAATGACAAAACTCTGTGCACACTGCCAACCACATAACACTCAACGAAACTTTAGCGGATGGGGGTCAGAACACTCCCTCCAAGAACATCAGTCTGGAAGAAACTCGGGATGTCTTGTACTGGACCCCACTGAGTGCGTGTGGTTAGTTTTGTTGAAAAATATATATCAGAGTTCGGAGCTCAGTTACACACATACAAACTCTACCTGAATTGTATAGTTGATGAAGAGGGTGATGGTACGTAGGTAGGAAAGATAGAGGTAAGTGGAATGGTCGTAGATGGGATAGTGGTAGGTGGGAGGGTAGTAGATGGGAGGGTGGTAGATGGGAGGGTGGTAAGGTGCGATAGGTGGGTTGGTGGTAGGTGGGAGGGTGTTAGGTGAGATATGGGTAGGTGGGATAGTGGTAGGTTAGTTGGTGGTGGATGGGATGGTGGCAGGTGCGATAGAAGATGGAATGGTGGTAGGTGGGGAGTGGTAGGTGGGATAGGGGTAGTTAGGATGGTGGTAGGTGGGATAGTGGTAGTTGTAATGGTTGTAAGTGGTTTAGTGGTAGGCAAGACTGTGGTAATTATGAGATACACTTGACTGGAGATTTCCCAAGAGCAGAGACTTAAGAGCAAGGGACTGGACCACCACTCTCGGCAGATTAGAGAGAGAGAGAGAGAGACACACACACACACACACACACACACACACACACACACACACACACACACACACACACACACACACACACACACACACACACACACACACGAGGTGGTGGAAGTGAATGATCATGAAAAGAAGGAAAGATAGGAATAAAAGGAGGGAATTTAATGAGGAGAGAGAGAGAGAGAGAGAGAGAGTTAAAACGAGGCTCGAATGATATACTGAGAGCAAAGTTCGGGAAAATGGATTGAGTGAGATAGGGCAAGGGGGCAGGAATTATTGAGAGAGAGAGAGAGAGAGAGAGACTATATGACTTCATTGGCTACGCGGAATGTTTCTCCACGAATACGAGTAGCACATCCTTAGCACCGCGCACCAATAATATTAGTTGGGTACTTTGTCTAGGCCAGTTAGAAGCAGTGTCCTAATATATTACCGTACTTTGTTGTTCACGATGACTAACTTTTTCTCCCATATCCTTCCCATCGGCACACTGTTAGTTTTGATACAGCCAGATATTAGCTTCCTATATGAGGTTACTAATTTTATGTGTTATTTGTGTTATCGCCACACATTTATTACTGTTACTGATAAATCGCCAGACTTTCATTGTTGTTACTGATAAATCGCGTCTCTATTATTGCTACTAATAAATCGCCAGACGTTTATTATTGCAACTGATAAATCGCCAGACTTTTACTATTGCTACTGATAAATCGTCAGACTTTTATTATTGTTGAAGTACTGGTAGACGAATATATGCTACCGCCAATCGATTTTTTTTATTTTTATTACAGCAGTTTGGGGAATCATTCCTGCTTCCAGCAGACAATTTATTCAGCCGATTACAGAGGTTTGGCAGTGAAAAAGTTAGGAATAAAAGTAACACTGGACTCGGAGGTCTGCAATTTGTTTTATGACCCGGAAGAAAATACCAATGGGGCGTGGCGTTATTAACCCTCGCTTACAGGGAAAATTAAAAAAAAAAAAAAAAAAATTACCCCTCCCTTGACTGCCGCCATCATCGGTTATCTGCAGATGCGGTGGGCAGGTACAAGAGAGGACGACTTATTAGACGAAGGTGTAAAAATTTCCCTTCCAAACCCATGATTGGGTGACTGTTACCCAGCCCTAAGCTTGTAATGCCTGCGAAATAACTGAAGTAGCTGTGCAAGTGTGGCCAAACTAGTAGTACCGTTGTGGTGTCAGCGTTGATAAGAAAGAAATTAAAGCTGAATTTATGTTAAAATGTAGATTGTCAGCTCTGTCAAACCTACTGTCCGAGCAGTACAAAAATATGAGGCTCTGCACCAGACAGTTCAGGTTCAGAAATGGCCAAAAGGGCTGTTGACGGAAATTCATTGTTTTAAAATCCAGCTGAAAATATTGCAAAGAAGACAACTTGGAAACCTTGAAGATGATCCCAGGGCTACTAGACAGTTGAGGAGTGTAAGTAGAGTACAAAACTCAAGCAAAAACATACAAGTAGTATTCACTCCATGCGTGTGGGGGTGCGGTCAGCGCACACATCGGAGCCTCCTTGACAAGCTCCAGAAAAGAGGAGTAAGAATAATTGAGCAATGGCGTGGATCTGTAGCAGAGAGCTGTCAGGACATGTTACAATACCTTGGAGACGCCGCTGGACTGACGACACTATAAAAAGGAACCACCACCACCACCACCACCACCACCGGAAGTTCATGTGCAAGAGCCGTATTCCTGTTGACACAGGAGACAAGAGGTCTCATCAACAGTCTCTGCTTTTCGTTAAGATGCAAACCAGCTACTCTTTTTATTCTGACTTAACCTAAACTTGCTATCTCTCCATACTGAATGCAGAGCTGTGAGAAGAGGCTGATTCCTCCGTGAAATACTTAGTGAACTCAATACCTCGCAGGTGAAACTTACAAGGTTGAGGATTCTTTTCCCTGAGATGTGAACAGATCATCTGTGGAAGCGACCCTTTATAGCATTTTCTCATCATTTAGTTGTTTCGCATATTGCGCCTTAGGCCCTTCACTGCGATGGCGTTTATTAATTTCACAACGACGACCACCACCACCACCAAGAACAACAAGAACAACAGCAACAACAACAACAACAGCAGCAGCAGCAGCAGCAGCAGCAGCAGCAGCAGCAGCAACGTCGACTACATATGTAGTTCATGTGTGACAGCCATATTCTCGTTGGCACAGTAAACTTGCGGTCGCTGCCACAGTCGGTTTGCCGTTACGAGTATCTCTACGGAAAGATTCCCCAACACGGTAAACTTTACGGGGAAGGTATGGAGCTCATTTAGGAATCCTTCCACAAGAAGAGTCGTCGTAGAACCCACTTATTCCACTTCACCTGCCACCTTGCCTCACCTCACATTACCAGAAATAACTAATCCCTAGACGCTGTTGACTGTTAAAGTTAAATAATCTGGATAACATAGCCAGTAAAGATGTATGTGAGGGTGTACATTGCCATCTGTTGCGTGTTGGAGGACTGCGCTCTCTCATGTCTACATTACATAACAAAGTGGCTCATGAAATTATGCAATAGCTTACTGATACAAAAAATTTTTGCACTTATAGTAGATTTTTAGAAAAGTTCTTTGGTAAAATATGCTTCTTTACCCATCAAAATACTGGTACTTAATATTTCACTCTCCAGTGTAAGTATTTTTAACCATTAAAATATGCAATGTTGGGAGAGAGAGAGAGAGAGAGAGAGAGAGAGAGAGAGAGAGAGCCGTGCCGTAGTAATAGCAACGCAAACAACCCTATGTATTCCGTCAACACAGGCAATACTCCGCTTCTGTTGCCACGCCTATCAACAAATACAGACAGACAAAGAAATAGAGGTGCACGAAATTATACACAATGAAAATGATGGCAGAACGGAAAAGCTCGCGGTATACCAATAAATGAGGGAACACGCATGGTAATCGATAATCACAAATTTAGTGTGTGTGTGTGTGTGAGAGAGAGAGAGAGAGAGAGAGAGAGAGAGAGAGAGAGAGAGAGAGAGCAACTCAGAAATGGTGCTGTATGAAGTAGATCACAGTGTTGATAACGTTGGCTCTTAAAGCACAGTGGTATAACAACACAAGGGAACACAAGACATAATCAAGCAGTACAAAAGTGGCGAGATAGAAATAAGGATAAAACTCGAATTTGACGCGATACATAATGCCGTACAGATCAGTGCAGATGTTGGTGCAACTTACAACATAACCACACAACATGCTGCAACACAAATTTGGTGCCATAGAAATAAGGGTTCAATTCAGTACTGGTGCAGCGTGATTGATTGTGCAATAAATGGCTGATGCAATTCACAATGGTTTAATTAGTGCCTAATGTTGCATCGCAAAATAAAATTCGGTGCCTATCAGAATACAATGACGCTGCATCAGTCATCACTGCATAACACAACACAGTACAACGCATATTTCATCACAGTAGCAAAACGTAACATGTCGACATAACAACACATATGAAACACGGAGCAGCAGCATAACACATATCAACACAATACAGTACAGTCTCCCGACACAAAACAAAAGAATGCGGCATAATACAACATACGTCAACACTGAACTCCACAACACAACACAGCACATCATCTCGGCACAAAGCAACACATTAATCAGTACAAAGCAACACACCAACACAAAGTATCACAGCATCTGTTTACACATAATAACACACAAAGCAGCACATCTGTCTACGCAAAGCAGCACTACAAAATCACACAACACATCACAGCATCTTTCCCTACAGAGCAACACAAATCATGTCAGCACCACCACAACACATTACAACACCTGTCGCCACACCAACAACGCAACACGACATCTGGCAGCACTAGCACAGCATTAAGAGCGGGAGCATGCCATGAGTCCAAACAGTGTAGAGCACCAAAACACAGCACATAAAAACAAAGCAACGCTACAGTTTATCGCGTCTGTTAATGAAACTACATTTTTCAACACAGAGCAATACAACCCACTATCTGTTACCGCAACACAACGACTGTCAGTACAAATGAACACAACAATAAAGCAGCACAATACATCTATGATTGCAAAGCAGCATCCGTGAACATATCAGCGCAACACAAAGCAACACATCAGCGCGGTACCACAACACAACATTTGTAAAAGCAATACAACATCCATCAACACAACAACAGGAACAACACATCGCAACATCCGTCAACACATCACACACCAGCACAACACAAAATCCGCCAACACACCTTACAACCCAACACTGTATCCATCAGCACGTTCATCAGTATAACACAACAACAACAACAACAGCACAGCGCAGCCTCAGTCAACACATAACACACCAACGCAACACAACAACACAACGCAACATCTGTCAGCACATAACACACCAACACAGCACGGCTCCTGTCAGCACGTCAGATATCAACACAACACAACACAACATCTATCAACGCGCAGCACAGCAAAGCAACACATCAGTCAACACAGCAACGCAACAGGGGCGGTGTATCCCATCAGTGGGAACAACACGGTGCGGGTAGTTCAGCGCAACACTTTAATTATACTGCTACAATATTGCCGACTCTCTCTCTCTCACACACACACACACACACACACACACACACACACACACACACACACACACACACACACACACACACACACACACACACACACACACACACACACACACACACACACACACACACACACACACACACACACACACACACACACACACACACACACACACACACACACACACACTTAGACATGCTGCGTACGGTGATCCTTTTCCATCCAGATTATATGTACACGACAGCAGCACACAGTTTTTATTATATTTTGCATAGACCTTTCGAAGTGGAAGGATTATAAACAATCTCCATTTACCAGTGCTGTACATTGACGTCATGTTTATCTCATTCTTCTTACGGCCAGACGATTATAAGTGACAGTAGAGACCCTTTATGGTGAAGATTATTAAAAATTCTTAGTTAACCCCGACACCCCCAGAACGTCACTTATATCTTACTCTGTTTAATTTCAGGGGATTTTGTTCAAGGTAAGAGAGAGCTCTTGTAGTGAAGGAGTTGAATGAATAGTTGAATTCAGATGGCAGCAGTAGACGATACAGATATATCATCACTGCAGTACAAAAGCCAGACAACATAACTGCCAAGAAGTATAGGTGCAACCAGACGTGTAATACTGATTCATTAAAGGACATGTGTAGGTTATTCTTGTCGGTACCAAATTATTTTATCACGGTTTAGAGAGCCTCGAGGTACAAAAAAAGATGATGTTAATGTCTGATTCCTCCAGTACGAAAATGCTCCCTATGCTCAAAAAAATCATCTCTAAGTAGAAAGACGAGAATAAATTAAAATTGATCGTAGTGCCGGGGCTAATGAATAGTGCTAGTGTGAACAACAACGAGGCAGGAAAAATAAAGCATTGCGATAAAAAAGATAGGCAGGAAAATAACTACCGACAAGCACAACTGAAGGGACACGTGTAATTTTAAAACGCCAGGGAAATACAGTATTGACGAGTGCAGTTTCAGCCACAACACAACAACAATGCCAACAGAGAGGGCAACAGTGCGGCGTAAAGCGGGACAGCCAGGACGAA
Organism: Coenobita brevimanus; assembly: GCF_032717465.1. Lineage (NCBI taxonomy): Eukaryota > Metazoa > Arthropoda > Malacostraca > Decapoda > Coenobitidae > Coenobita > Coenobita brevimanus. Next base: position 21,135,972 of record NC_137042.1, read on the forward strand.
AAAAAGGAAAATCGATTCCATTCAGTTATTTTAATTTGAAGTGAAGGTGAATTGTACTACGGGAGTAATTATTTAATGGCGTGTGTCGTGCAGGGAGCTTCACAACGCAACATAGATAGCTACTCAAAGGCAACCAGAAAATTTCGGCACAGTTCAGCCAGCAATTGAATGTAACTTAATTTACAACACAAGAGAGTCCCTTTAATTTGTTCAATAGGATGTCTTTTTGTATTTTGCTCTTCTACCACCAGACGATTTCACTAATGTAGGAGAGACTCTTTCGAATTGCAAGGGTTAAATAGTGACTGTGAAACCCCTCAACTCTCCTTGTCTGTTATAAAGTAAAATGAAATATGGGAGTAATAATTAATTTATGAAGTGTGTAGTGCGGGGAGCTTCACATCGCAATAAACAACACAAACTGGAACACAAAGGCAGGCAGAAATTTTCAACACAGTTCAACCAGAAATTGAATGTTACTGATTTTTTTTTAATTGCCCAAGAGAACCCCTATAACCCATTTGGTACGATGATGTCTTTATGTATGATGGGCATTCTACCACCAGACGACTTTATTTAGCATAGATGAGCCTTTTTGAATGGGTAAGGATTAGATAGATATAGCCGCCATTAATCTTTCAACTCTGTTCAGATATTATAATATGAAATGACGCTGAAAAATGATATAGGGGTAGGTAATTAATGAAGAGTGCTGTGCTTAGCAGCCTCATAACGCGGCAACACAAATAGAACCAGAAAGCGGCAGAAAATATTAATACAGACCATCCAGAAAGATACTGCTGTTGAATTTTTCCGTAGACTTCATTAAGTTTTAAGTTCAGTGCAGCTGTTATGATATGAAATGACAAAAATTTAATACGGAAATACAGTAGTGACTTAATGGAGTTTATAGTGCGAGGGTTTCACAACGCGACAACAAACAGCAACACAAAGGCAGGCAGAATACATTACTACAGACCAACCAGAAATTGAGTGTTTCTGGATTTTGACACGAGAGAAGTTCTTTAAATGACAAGTATAATATTAAACCCCACTATAGGGGGACATATGCTGTATTTAATTCTGACTAATGCTAAACGATTATTTCAGTTTTGGAGAGACCCCTCATATGTGATGGCTGTATAGTTTCGAAAAAAAAAAAAAACATTTAAATTTTGAGGAGAGTAAGTATGAAACCTTGTACATAATATTCTGTAAAGTCTGTTGGGTTCCTAAGAAAACATCACGAGGTTTTGAAAGTTATCGCTCACTGTCTCGTTATCCATCGTTATGAAGTGGGTCAGCATTTAGGTTCACTACTGTGCACTGATATCGCATATTTGTTCGGCTTATCACGAGACGATTCTCTTTGCGACAAATATAGCTTGGACAAGGCTAATAGCAACACCGCAATACAACGCTAGGACACAGTAATTGTAAGAGCAGTTCATTTAATACTGTGAAGTGTGCAATACCAGTAACACAGGTACAACACAGAGTGACATTGCAACACAGACTCAGCAGAGAATGTCAACAGTGCCCCAAATACACGTTTCGCTTTTTATATGTACAAAGGTCAAGATTCATTTGTGAAGGGAGGAATATTGAGAACAACACACTGTAGCCTTTTCACCCTGGGGATGTTTTTGTAGTTTCTTCTTGTTAATAATAGACTATTTCCTACTTAACTGAGATATTTTCGAACTGGAAGGGTTAGTTATAATCGACATCTTACCCCTTCAGTACGAGAGGTATTTCGCCAAGTTGCATAGAACGAATAAAATAATAAAGACCATCGGAGTGAAGAGATTAAGTACAGTAAAAGCAGTTCGAAAATGTAAAGCAGAACTGTTAAAAATCATTGCCTAACTAGGAGTGGAATGTTGTCAGAAATACAGTTCACGACAAAAAGTAGCTCAAACAACAGCCGTTAAATTGCATCAATGAAACTGGAGAATTCCATTGCTGAGGATCGCAGTGTGGACGGCAAACATAAAACAGTAGGACAACGGAGTAACAGCACAGACAATACCAAAATAATACGTCTGTGTAGTGGAGATATTTGTAACCGAGTAGAGGCATAATAGCAATAACAACGAGACAAAATAACAAGCAACAGTAACGAAACTAAAATAAAACTACACACACACACACACACACACACACACACACACACACACACACACACACACACACACACACACACACACACACACACACACACACACACACACACACACACACACACACACACAACTAAATAATACAAAAATGTAGCAGAAGTTTCATAACCGAGTGGCGACATATTAATAACAGCACAAATGCAGTACAAAAACACAAAAGACAAACCCAACAAGAGCACTTAGAGTCAAAACTGGTGCCCCTCTCCATCCCCATCCCCATCCCCAACCCCATCCGGCCATGGTGGTCATAGGGGCGATATTTGTGCCGCAGCAGGGCCAGTTTTATCCTTATTGCCGGTGTTCGGGGTGGTGGTGATGGCCTGTGGGGGGATATGGGGCTGGGGGGTGGGGGGAAGAGGGGAAGATATGCGTTTTTTTTTTATTTATTTTGTACTATGATTTAACTTTTTCTATTTGATTAAGGTATTAGATGAGGATATGGAGGGAAGCGGGAAAGATAAGGATATACTTTTTATATGTATTTTTTTTTATGTTGGCTATACATATTCTTATTTAATTTCGATGTTTATAATCCACCCATCTTTTTTTTTTTTTCCTACGCCTAGTCAACGTTTTCTCATTTCATTTCCATGTTTTTGAAAGGATGTGAATTGTGTCCATCTGCAGTGAAGTGTTCTCGGGCTGAATCGACATATAACCCTTCCACTACAGTAGGTCAAACGTGGATATTTCATTTTCACAAACTGCTTGCGATTTTATCCAGCAGGGGGAAAACCATATGTAGTCAGAGGGTTAAAAAGACTGTAACTCTTTCACATAGTTGGTGGTTTATTCTCTTTAACAGCTGATTATTTTATCCCGCACATATTAGCCTTATGCAATAACAGGATTAATAGGATGTTTCCAAGCCTTATGCAATAACAGGATTAATAGGATGTTTCCAAATACTTCTCATAATATAAATTTCATCATACCTCATTGGTACTTAAGGCAGATTTTGGTTCATACTATGTTCACATATTCCGTCATTCCTCATTCATTACCTGCTTCCCCCTGTTAACCAGTTCTCTACGATGACGTTTTGCTACCACCAGCCAATTTCGCATAACTTAAGGAGGGATTTTGACAACAGTAGATGCTCGATATAGCTTTCATTTACCCCTTCACGACAGGACGTATTCTCATACATATACCTAGGCTTTTCCCCGCAAGGGGGGTTGCCGAGACAGGACGACACACTCACCAAATTACTCGTTGACACACACACATTTACTCGTATCTTAGCCTGTAAAGGGAAAAGGGACCGCTCCTCACCGCACCACACCGCACGAGGGTCAGCTGCGCAGTGCAATCCAGCGACATCCGCAGCAGGGCCTGATAGCAGAGCTAGTTTACCCCTGCCACATCATAATGGACCTATCCCCTTCCCTGCACCAGACCCGATCGTATGGTCAGACCAGATGCGGGAGAACATCCCGTCTCAAAGCTGAATTTCATTATCTGTCTTAAAGCTGAATTTTCATTATCTGGAGGTAGCAAGAATAACCAATAACGTCATCTTAATAAAAGGATCGGTTTCTTCCCTTATATTTGGATATTTATTTCATCAGCTTTCTTTCTTTTTAAATAATAGAAAACTGAAAAATGAAACCGCTGTTTGGGAGGACTAATATCTTTTTTTACTGCGAAAAAATGTGTGGCAATCAAATGAGAAATGCTCAAATTCAGTGGAGTCCGCCGAATTTTTATCCTAACGGCGAATGAAAATGGTGAATATGGATGGAGTGGGTGAGGGGAGCACACACGGACATACGGTCAGGGAAAAACGTTGACCTAATGTTTCACCTCTTCTGCCCCTTACTTTTCTATGGCACTACGTAGCTGATATTCCTAAGCTGACAGGAGCTTGTGTATAGCTCTGCCCATAGACGATTCTCTTTCAGGTTGCCCTTGACTGTAAAAATGCGCTCAGTAATCTCTTTGAACGGCTCGAGTTCAGAACTGATGAAACGAAATATCAGGCCTCGTCACCGACTTTAATATTGTTGGTTAGTTTAGCAAGAACTTAAACATAAGCCAGACCTTACTTACAAATAAATATATGTACTCCTACGTACAGTACATCCACATCAACGCCTTGATGTTCCGTATAGTCATTCTCACTCCCATTCCCACGCATATTCATTCATTGACAGATTTATGGATATTACAAATCATCAGTATATAGGTGCTCTCGGTTTCACACACACACACACACACACACACACACACACACACACACACACACACACACTCTCTCTCTCTCTCTCTCTCTCTCTCTCTCTCTCTCTCTCTCTCTCTCTCTCTCAACCCTTACAGTACCTAAGTAAACCACACACCAACACTACAACTCCACACAACACATTCGACCAAGTTTGTCTATTAGCACATCATAACCAGAGAGAGAGAGAGAGAGAGAGAGAGAGAGAGAGAGAGAGAGAGAGAGCTGTTTTAAGTGTACCTAGTGTAATACTTCAACACTTCAAGGGGAGGAAGAGAGAGGGGAAGTGAGAGGGTGGGAAGGGGATTTAAAGGGGAAAAATAATTAAGTAGTGAGGATGAGTCGATGGAAAGAGAGAATAGGAGGGAGGGAGGGAGGGAGGGGGGAAGAAGAGAGAGAAGAGGGAAGGAGGAGGGCACGGAAGGGAGAAGGGGAAGAGGGAACGAGGTCGAGCAGAGGAGGGAATCAATGAAGGAGAGAGAGAGAGAGAGAGAGAGAGAGAGGGAGGAAGCGATCACAAATGAAAGCAAACGAAGAGTGAAAAACCTGTTAGTTCCTTCTTGGTTTTTGTTGTTGTTGTTTACCGCCACCCACAGTTCTTATGTAAATGCTGGGAATTCAAGGATAGTGTCTTTAGAAATTCAAAAAGATGATTATATATTCTAGGGGTTCATGACAAGGATAACAGTTAATTATGCTACTTCAAGGGTACAGCTAATTAATTCCAAACGTCGTATTAGTGTGGGTTTAGGAAGTTTGCTAGCACATCTTCTTTAGTGGTTTATTTTACATATAACACCTTGATTCACACTGTTTAAATACTGAAGTGGTGTACAGAAATATGACTGGAGGGAACATCGCCATGTCATATGCAGAATTTAACAGGTAAAGAAGAAGTGTTGGTGCATCATTCTATTGGCCTGTAATGTGTAAAGAAAAGTGTTACTAAACTTCATCCAGTATTTAGGGATGCATATGAGAAGAGAAGAGAAGGAAGGAAGGAGAGTGAAAAAAGTGAGAGATTGAAAAAAGATGTGATGAGGACGGTGTAGAAGGGAGGAAGGAAGGAAGGACAGGAGTAAAGAGGGGGAAAGATGAGAGAGGGAAGGCGGTAGAGAGAGAGGAAGTTGAGGGTACAGAAATAGGGTTCAGAGGGAGAACTGTGTGGAAAAAGTGAGAAGAAAAGGAGTGAGAGGAGAAAATGAGAGAGATGAGAAGAGGAAACGAGAGGAGAATGAAGAAAGAAAAGGAAAGAAGCGATGGGAATTAAGAAAAGAAGAAAATGTGTGTGTGTGTGTGTGTGTGTGTGTGTGTGTGTGTGTGTGTGTGTGAGAGAGAGAGAGAGAGAGAGAGAGAGAGAGGAGGGGAGGAGCTAATTTGGAGAGGCTGGAAAGTTTGGACAAGTTTCCCTTGAGATGGACTAGAGAGAGAGAGAGAGAGAGAGAGATTAAGGAAAATCGAGAAAAAATATTTTGGAATGGCATGAGAGAGAGAGAGAGAGAGAGAGAGAAGGAGATTAAGGAAAATCGAGAAAAAAAAAATTTGGAATGGCAAGAGAGAGAGAGAGAGAAATTAGGGAGAATCGAGGAAAAAATTATTTTGGAATGGAGAGAGAGAGAGAGAGAGAGAGAGAGAGAGAGAGAGATGTGTAAAGTGTAGCTCAACACTTCAACACTTACCAAGAGCGATTTGCTGGACCAGACTAATCCCTCTCTCCCATTTCCCCTCTCCCTCCCGTGCCCCCCCCCTCTCTCTCTCTCTCTCTCTCTCTCTCTCTCTCTCTCGTTTCTTTTCATTCTCACTGTTCCCTCCTACTCGTTCCATTTTCCCTTCCTCCATTTGTAAACTTTCATCTCCCACTTTTCCTCTCCTTCCCTCTTTTGATCTCTTTCATATCTTCCTTTTTCTGTTTTCTCTGCTTTCTCTTATTCTTTCCTCCTTTACTTGCATCTCTCCCGCTTCTTTCTTGCCCCCTGTCCACTTTTCCTCTCCGTTCTTCCTCCAGTCGACTTTCCCCTCCCCTCCTCACAGCCGCCTCCCCTCTCTTCTTTTTCCGTCTCAGTCTTCCTCCTCTGCTTCCAAACAGTCGCCATTAAAAACAAACTCCATACGGTCTTTCCGTCCGATTACGTGTTTTGTATCTTATTCCAACTAACACCACCATCCGAATGAATGTGTTAACGTTTCTCTATTCTCTTCTTTTATTACCTCTCGTCTTTACTTCCCACTTGTTTTTTTTTTCCTTATTCATCCCATTCCTTCCCCAGTTTCACTCTCCTCTCCTCTTCTATCCCTCCTTCCCTTCTCTCTATGTGTCTGCTTTCTTTTAATTTCTTTGCTAACCCATCATCTCTGGTTACTTTTTGTTCTGTGTCTTTTTACCAACTCTTTGCCACGCCCTTACGACTTGGTTTCTGATACGATTGGTCTGGAGCTCACTGTGCATCTACCTGGGCCCTGTATCTAGAGACGCCTTGCTCAGATTGTTTATTTAAACCTTTCACATGATTTTATAACCTGAAAGTGTCAAAAGGCAGCCGCGGATCCACGAAAAGACAGGCGGGAAACCACCAGACTCCAAAACAGACATCGCAGTAAAGGCACGTACTGTATTTTCTTTGGTTTCGAACTCGATTGCTGCACAGGGCGTGTTAGATTCGAACGTACCGTCTAGCCTGTTATATATGTGCAAGAGAAAACAGATTTTGTGTTTAGTCTTTAAGGGGATACTGTACCGGATGCAAATGGTAGGAAATGTTGTGCACTGGTTGGCAAATGTTACCTCTAGTTTTTCCTCTCGTTGTCCTCACTCCTTCGTTCCTGGACCTTACTTTCCCTCTCATTCTCTTCCAGTCTCTCCCCAACCCTCCAGTCCCTCTCCATCTTCATTTCCATCTCCCTATCCCTCCTGTTCTCCTTCTCCTTCTCCGTCCCCTTCCCATTCGCTTACTCCCATTTCTCACTCCCCTCCCTTTCCCCCTACTAAACACGCTAAACACGGCAGGCAATACTAAACAGCTTGTACACGCTACCCCATAACTCACACCCCTTACCCCCTCTACCCTCCCCTCCCTCCTTCCACTTCTTCTATCCTCCTTCCCATTCTCTCCTACCTTCGTCCTTGTGTGCTACCTCCTTTCTTCTCTCCTTCATACCTTCCCCTTCTCTCTCTCTCTCTCTCTCTCTCTCTCTCTCTCTCTCTCTCTCTCTCTCATCTGCTCCCGGATTTTCCTCTCCATCCATTCCTCCTTCTCCTTCTCAGTCCTTACGCCTGTTTCATTGTTTTTTTTCCTGTTGCACCCCAACGTCCCTCCTTCCCCCTCTTCCTTCCTCCCTCCTCCCTCGACTCCCCATTCCATTTTCTCCTTCCGCTTCCCTTTTCTTTATTCCTTCTCCTGTTTCGTCCTTCCAGTGTCTCCTTTATCCCTTTCTTTCAGCAATTCCTCTCTCCTTTTTCTTCTTCCTCTCTCCTCTTCTTCCAGCGTTCGTCCCTCCTCCTCTCCTTACCCCACACACTTAGTCGGTTCTCTTATTATTGCTTTCTCCTTCCTCCTCCTTCACACCGTCCTTCTCTTTCCCCCTCCTCGACTTCACCCTTCCTCTCTCTCTTTCTCTCTCTCCATTTCATTCTTCCTCTTCCCTCTCCCTTTTTCTCCCCCTTTTCTCTTTTTCCACCTTCCTTTTTCTTCTCTCTTCTTCCTTCCCCTTTTCCTTCCATCCTTCCTCATAACCTTCTCTCTCGCCTTTTTCTCCGTGCCATCCTTCCTTCCCCTTTATCCGTCCTCACTTCCTTTGTCTTACTTCCTTTCCCTTCCCCTTCCTTCCAGTTTTCCCACCCCTATTCCCTTCCATTTTTTCCTCCCTTCTTCCCCTTCTCCCTCTTTCCCATTGTGCCTCCCTTCTTCCCCTTCTTACTCCCTCACCCTTGCCAGTCTCCTTTCCTCCTTCAATTTTTTCTTCATATTTCTTGGCAGAGAGAGAAAGGGGGGGAATGGGGAGACAGTGAATCCTTAAAATAGACGGAAGAGGGAAGGCAATCGGGTGAGAGAGGAAGCTGGATGAATTGGAGATAGGGAAGAGAGGGAGGAGAAGGGATGAGGCAAAAGCATGGAAGGAAGAGAGGAGAAACAGGAAAATAGAGAGGGGGAAAGGAAGAAGCAAAAATGCAGGAAGAGAGTTTAGGGAGGAAAGGATGCGACGGAGGAGAGGGGGGAATATAGAGGAATGGAGGGAAAGAGAAGGATGGAGGAAATAGAGAGAAGAGGAAGGAATATATAAGGATGGAGGGAAAGAGCGGAATGGAGGAAATAGGAAGAAGAGGAAAAAATAAGTAATGATGGAGGAAAAGAGGGAAATTAACCGGAACTATATACATTCTAAGGATGCTGGTTAGCGATCTTACCAAAATGGGAGAGTACAGCCAAGCATGATATGCCTAATTTTATATAGTAATTAAATATGCATTATGAGGCATTTACGAAGGGGAACGTACAGATAAATACTAAATATTTTTAAATGGTCGCTACAATTTTTGCAGCTTAAATAAACACTTAAAAATGATGACGTGTGTTATCAGTTCTTCCTTGCTTTTTTCGGACGTTCTTATTCAGCCTAGGGGAGCCCTTTAGTAATGAAAGTGTTAGTGAAAGCTACATCTAACCGCTATAGTTTGAGATCTCATGAAGCTGAATAAAACAGTCTAGAAGTAGTAGGAATAAAAAAATATATATATTCGTCATCCTATTGAAGAGAAGAGGGTGACGTTTGGTTTAACTGACTCCTGTGACTCAGCTGAATAAACTGCCTACCTTTAGCTAGAATAAAACACCAAAGACGACGTTACCGCGAGAGAGTTAAAAGAATCAGGACGGGAAGGAGGGAGCGAAATGGGTGTGGGAGGGAAGTTAGAAACAGAGGGAAGGAAGCCAGAGAGTAAAGAGCGGAAACTTACTGGAAGAAGGACTGTTTAACTTGAGTACCCCACACTTCGGCCAATGTTGCCCTCCCTCCACCTGCACCCTCCTGCTTCTGGCCACCATCTGCCCGCCACAAGTATGTACAAAAATGATTTCCTGCCTGAAAGGACACGGGTTTGATTTCTGGCTAGGATAGGAAACAGTTTGTTGATTTGAATTTCTTTTAAATAGACTATTAATGATTTTTACCAAGACCAACCGACATGTCATAGAAACATCGCTAATACTATTACGCCAGTCTTTAACGAGACAGTCTGGCATGTGTTCAGTATGAACTTTGGGGATAAGCTCCGAAGTGGTGACATGTGAAGGTGTGTGGTAAATAGAACTGTCCATCGGGGGAACTGTCAAATGTGTGCCTAGAATTAGTCATACATATTCAACAAAAACATTGTCGCTCTTCGTATGTCTTACACCAGCGCAGATCTCATAGCCCACTGTAAGCATGATATATCCTCTGACAGTCATTGGTGAGGGGGTTTAGATGGCGCCAGGGCACTTTTCGGAGATACAGTGGTGACGTGACAATTCCTGCTGCATCAGTAGGGAAGATGGCCATGGGGTGGTATTTTAAGCGGTTTTGGAGACTTCTTAGCACCTCTACCATGGTGATTAGTTCTTCACATTACGCCTCAGTACGCTTTTTCAAGATTATGGTACATACAGTAACCATATTAAAAAGACATACCATGCTGAATCGGTAGAGAGATGGCCTGTAGTCCTAATGGAACCAGGTTCGGATTCCTGCTGGGGCAGGGAACAGTTTAAGTATTTGAATTTCATAAAGCAGACTCTGTACTGATGTACCAGAAACCCGCCGACATTTCGTAAAAATACCCCCGTTAATACCAATACACCAATCCTGTAAGAGACAGCCCTAGCATGTATTCAATATGGATGTTGGTTGCTAAGCGCCGAAGTGGTGACATGTGGAGGTGTATGGTATGTAGGGGGACTACTGGGCCTCAAGAAGAAGCTGTGAAAGCCTATGCCCAGAGTCGGACACGTAAAAAAAAAAATCGCTAAGCAAGAGGCATTACCAATCCTCATACCATCTTGAATCCGAGCTGGAATATAATCGTTTTGGTGTCATGTTATCTTGCCCTGATTCCTGTTGTCCTGTAATGACGTTGCCTGTCCTGTTCTTACATACTCTCGATCACTGTGTTGTTGTAGGGGATGGCGTGTCTCAAGGCCAGTGTACACAAGGCAATGCATGTTGCTTATTGCTGGTAATGCACGCAACAACTTTGGCGCTGTGTTGGTGGTGCTTCTGTGCTGATGTTGTGCTTCTCGCTTCCTCACAACTTGATGCAGCAACTGAAGGAGTTACAATCCAGAGTAATCGTGGGGCATAGTAAATTCATCTTAACGTGTCATAGATTTTCGTCCACATGCAGCTTACTGGTCGTATCTCATTGGCAGAATGAGGTAGTAGTTTGTTTCTACATCCATTCTTTACCACTTTCTGTAGCACTAAATTTGAGTTGCATTGTAGGTGGAGAGACGGCAATTTTAGGTAAAGTTAAAGTGAACAGAGTATAGTCACTTTAGTCTTTTCTGATGTAGATTTGAGTGGATGTGTGTGAATTGTGGTTGATCGAGGTTCTAAGTCCTGGATTCAGTATGGCTGCAGTGTGCTTCCCGAGGCTTCCCCTTCAGTCCCATGACGTGTATTTCATTTTTATCAGGCTGCCACCAAAAGATTTTATTCAGCTTTGAAAGGATCTCTTGCAGTGAAGGGGTATTAAAAGTTTATATCTGACCCCTCCAGTTCGAAAAGCCTCCCTTAAGCTTAAGAACATCGTCTGGAGATAGCAATAATAAAATATAAGGTATGTCCTCCTTGGACAAGGGTTAAAAGTTTCTGCTCATTTGAATTACGGGTGATGTTATCCTCTGGTGTGCAGGAGTGGAAGCCATATCGTGCACTGACGGACACTGATATCTTTCCACTTTATAGTCGAACATTTATGAAATTCTCACCTGATATTCTGAAAAGTTTGCTGGCCTCCGAAGATCGCATCAGTGGGTTTAAGAAGACTTCTCATTCTCTTGTTATATATCGTACTGAAGTGGATCAGAATTTATGCCCGCAACTGTATTTTGGTGAGAAATATTGCGTTGTGTGAGTGCAGGAATGAGTTAGTCTGGAGAGAGAGAGAGAGAGAGAGAGAGGGGACGGAAAGGAGGGAGTTAGACCGAGAGAAGATGGTGTGAGCAAAGGATTCGTTTCGGATAGTGAATTTCAGCATATGATATAGACATCTGCTGTGCCAGTCGTATAGTGCCCACGTGGCGAGAAAATAAGCAAGAACAAAATGTTGGATACTCTGTGTAATAAAGACGTCACAAAACAACAGAACGGAGAGAGAGAGAGAGAGGAGTTAGCGAGGAGGGGTGGAGGAAAGAGGGAATGGAGGAAGGTACTGAGGCGTGGAGGGAGGGGGAAGCATATCAGTAAGGATCAGTGAGTAGCGTTGTTGACTTAGGGAAAATATTCATTTCTCTCTCTCTCTCTCTCTCTCTCTCTCTCTCTCTCTCTCTCTCTCTCTCTCTCTCTCTCTCTCTCTCTCTCTCTCTCTCTCTCTCTCTCTCTCTCATCATTCCTCTTCCTTTCTCTTTCAGTCAGTTCATTCTCCAGTTTATTCGTACCTATTTTTAACCTTCATGTCATCCTTCCACTTTTGCCTTTCCTCAATTATTCATTCTCATTGCTTCTGTACTTTCTCTCATCCCCTCCGTTTTTTTCGTCCATTCTTCCTCCTGGCTATTCACGATACTTTCTTCCATCCCTCTTCCTTCCTTCCTTCCTTCCTTCCACCACCCTCTATCTTTGCTTCTTTTTGCTTCCTCATCATACCTTCGTCTTTCCTCCTTAGTCCTTCTTTCTTTTTTCTCCCCCTCTGCTTGGCACGTCTCCCTGCGTACTTCCATCTTCTTACTCTCCCTCCCTCCCTCCCTTGTTTTTTCTTCCTTCATTGTTTTCGTCTTTCCTTCCTCCGTTCCTTCTTTTCTCTTTTACTTCCTTCCTGCCTTCTTCGTAGACCTGTTCTGCTTTTTTGCTTCTTCCCTCCATTTTCTTTTTCTTTTTTTCTTTTTGTCCCAGTCCGTTCCTTCCTCACCTCCATCCTTCCCTCCTTCTTACCTTTTTCTTTGTGTTTTTCTTTCAGCTGTTTTTCCTTCCTTCCTTTCATCCTTCCTCCTTTCTTTCCTTCCTTTCTCTCCTTCCTTCCTTCCTCACTCTTTCATACAGCCTTCAACTTCCAACCTGACTCAAAAAAGGAAAAGAAAAAAGAAAACCGAGAGCTAGAGAACCATTTCTTGAATATTGGCTACTCTCTCTCTCTCTCTCTCTCTCTCTCTCTCTCTCTCTCTCTCTCTCTCTCAAAATACGAGCTTCACTTTATATTAAAACTGATAATGCATCATTAATGTTTTTTAGTTATTATCTCCTTTACATTGATTTTCCTTCCATCCATCTTTCTTTTTTACTTGTTTCCATCCTTTCTTCCTGTTTCCTTGTGTGTGTGTGTGTGTGTGTGTGTGTAATTCACCGGATCGGTCAGGATCACTTGATGGTCGTGATCGTCAGCATTTTACCCTCCCGGAAGGGAGCTGAGAGCTCATATAGTCCGATCTAAGGGCAAGGCTGTGACCTTCATACACGCACACACCCGTCCCCTTGCTCAAGGGGGACAGTGACCACCCACTTCGTCAGTGAAACTTTTCGCAACCTGAGCGAGGCGCGAACTCCCGTCCACCAGTTGGCAAGCGGGAACGTTACCACTGCACCAGCGAGCGGTGTGTGTGTGTGTGTGTGTGTGTGTGTGTGTGTGTGTGTGTGTGTACTTCTTTCTTGGGCTTTGTTCATATTCCTTCATTAGGCATTGTCAGTTTTTATTTTCCTTTGCTTTCATTGTCTCCCTTCTTACTTCATTGACTTTCATTTCCCTCTTCCTTAGGTTGATTTTTGTGCCACTCCGTTTTTATGTGTCTTCCTACCTTCCCTTATCCCTCTCACTCTTCAGTTATGTGCCGTATCCTTTCCCTGGTTCCTTCTCTCGCCATTACCTTTTCCTCTCCTTTCTTCTTTCTGTTTTTTCTCCCTTTTTGCCTCTCATTATCCTCCTACCTCTCATCTTCCCTCCTATCTTCCTCTCCTCCTCAGCTTTCTGCTTCCCCATACTCTGTGCTTCTCCATCATCTTCTCCCTCCTCATTTCATCCTCCCTCGTTTCTTGTCCCCTTCTCTCGTTTTCTGTTTCCTCCCTCCTATCGTTCTTCCTAACTCCATTCCCCCCTCCCTTCTTTTCCCTCATCCTTCCCTCTTCTCTTCTTCATGTCTCGCATCCATCTGTTTCTCCCATCTTCTTTTATCCTTCCCACCTCTCTTCTCTCCTCTCATCTCTCCCCCGCCTCGTCTTTTTCTCTTCTCCCCCCACTGTTCTCTTTCTCTCCACCCCCGCTTCCTTTCCCCTGTGGTGGACATTGAGGAAGCACCTAGACCTCGACCCCAGCTGCATTTCCTGTTACAACCTCCCCCCCTCCTCTCTCTCTCTCTCTCTCTCTCTCTCTCTCTCTCTCCACCACTAATTTGACACCATCACCACCAACATACTGACACCACCACTAAACTGACACTGTCGCCACAGACACTACCACCATATTGACACCATCACTATCATTCTGATACCACTACCGCCATTCTGACAGCACCATCTCCATTCCGATACCATTACCATCATTCTGATGCCACCATCTCAAAACTGACACCTCCAACATAGTCACCACCATCACCATGCTGACACCACCACCACCATACTGACACCATCGTTCTTACACCACTACCAACATACTGACACCACCGACATACTGACACCACCAACATACTGACACCTCCACGATCATAATGACATCATCACCATGTTACTGACATCATCACCAGCATACTGACACCACCTTCATCATCATACTGATACCACCATCATCATCATACTGACACCACCTTCACCTCCATATTGACACCACCTTCACCTCCTATTGACACCACCATCACCTTCTTACTGACTCCACCTTCACCTCCATACTGACACCACCATCACCACAGTGCTGACATCACCACCACCGCCCTGCTAACATCGCTATCACCACCATGCTGACATTACCATCACCTCGACCCTGACACCACCATCACTATGCTGACATCTCCACCACCACCACCACCTCCATGGCACCACCATTCTCACACTGCCATTCTGAAACCACCATCCTGGCACCACCACCACCACCATCATGACACTGTCATCCTGGCACCACCACCCTGATACCACCACCCCTAAACCGCCACCCTACACCACCTCTCTAACACCACAACCACCACCATCCTAACACCACCACCACCACCATCCTAACACCACCACCACCACCATCCTAACACCACCACCACCATCCTAACACCACCACCACCATCCTAACACCACCACCACCATCCTAACACCACCACCACCACCATCCTAACACCACCACCACCATCCTAACACCACCACCACCACCATCCTAACACCACCACCACCACCATCCTAACACCACCACCACCACCATCCTAACACCACCACCACCATCCTAACACCACCACCACCACCATCCTAACACCACCACCACCATTCTAACACCACCACCACCACCACCACCATCCTAACACCATCACCACCACCATCCTGCCAACACCAGCGTGCCCTGCCACCATCCAACTGACACCACCATGGCTGGTGTGACAGCCTTGGTATGGCGAGCTCACTGGTTCAGGCTCGTAAATACTGACTGGTAAATGAAGCAATTTCTGGCTACCCTTCCCCCCGCCCGCCTCTCCCCTCTCTTTCCTCCATCACTTCCCACCCCCCACACCTCTCTTTCCTCCACCACTTCCCTCCCCCACCTCTCTCTTTCCTCCATCACTTCCCTCGCCCCCTTGTCCCTTCTCTTTCCTCTGTTACTTCACATCTCTTTCCTCCCTGATCTCCCTCACCTACTCCCTTTACCCCTCTCCTCCGTCACCCCCTTCTCCCTTCCTTCACACTTTTCTCTCTTTCCTTTTCCTTACCTCCCTACCTTCCCATATCCTAACCCTTCTTCTGTTGTCGTGCCTTCCTCACACTCTCTCTTCTCTGTCACTCCGACTCTCCCTCACTCCTCTCCTTACTCGTTGGCCTCCCTCTCATCTGTTTTTTTTCCTACATGGCGTTCTCCCCTTTCCTCACTTTCCCTCTCACCACTCTTCCCGCCATCGCCTCTCTCCCTCCTTACCCCTCTCTCACCCACACTCCTTTCGTTCCTGCAACACCATTCTCATCCTCGCTCCTAGGCTTTCCTCAGTAATCTCCCTCACTCTTCTTTCTCACCTGTCACCCCAAACCTCCTAATTTTAATCCTCCTTCACTCTTCACCCCTCACAGTCCTCCAGTATTCTTTTTTTTTTATCCCTCCCTCTCACTGTCTCTTCACACCTCTTTTCGTCGCCCTTTTCCTCCATCGTCCTTTCCATTCCCTCTCCTTCAACCCCCTTCCACCATCACCCACTTTCATCGTCCCGCTGCACTTCCACCTCTCCGTCACCAATTTCTCCCCTTTTGTCTCCCCTAACTCCTTTCTTCCTCCCCCCTCTCACCCTTCTCCCTCATTCCTCTCCTCTAACACCCTCTCTCCCCCACCATTTTCTTCCTCATGTCTCTCCCCTCTCCCCTCTCGTTTATTGTTTCTGGTATTGACAGTTTTTGGGTCACTCGGTTATGAAAGGAATACCCAGCCACTTTTTACCTCCACCCTCTCACCCTTCTCATATCCTGTCCCCTCACCCTATCCCTCCCCTCACTCCTCTCTCTCTCTCTTCACAACCTTTCCACTCTCCCTCACCTCTCTCCACTTAGTCTTCTTCTCTCCTCACCCTTAGTCTTCACCTTTTCCTCTCTTACCCTCCCCCTCACCTGTTTCCCTCTGCTACTGAACTTGCTCCTTCTCTCATACCCTATCACATCCCCACCTTCATTCTACCTCCTCTCTCCTCCTCCTCCTCCTCCTCCTCCTCCTCCTCATACACCCCTCCCTTCCTGCCTCCCTTACTCTTCCAGTCTTTTACGTTCTCATCCTCACCTCTTAGCCGTTTGTGCCCCTCATAATTTCCCCACCTCTCCACTCCTCTCCCCTCTCTCTCCAGCTTCACTAATTTTGTCTAGCCTCTGCGCCCTTCCCAGCCTTTTACCCTATTTCTCACCCTTCCCTTACCCCTCACCCCTTCCTCACTTCCTCCCTTAACCCTCACTCCTTTCCCACTTCCTCCTTTATCCCTCACCCCTTTCTCACCCGCTTCCTTACCCCTCACCCCTTCCTCACCCCCTTACCTTACCCCTCACCCCTTCCTCACCCCCTTACCTTACCCCTCACCCCTTCCTCACCTCCCTCCCTTACCCTACACTCTCGTCTCCTCCTCACACCCCAAATCCCTCTCCCATCCACTCCTTCCACCCTCACCCTCCACCCCTCTTCCGTCCCGTTTGCCCGCCACTCTTCCGTTCTCCCTTTCCAATCATCCTCTCCAATACAATTTCCGATACAGTTTTCCTATATTGTATGGTGGTCTTTCCCACTTTTTCCTTCCGGTTTGAGCTGGAGGATTGTGTGTGTGTGTGTGTGTGTGTGTGTGTGTGTGTGTGTGTGTGTGTGTGTGTGTGTGTTTGTGTGTGTGTGTGTGTATTTAACAGGCTGAATTTGTTTTTGTTGTAGTAAAAAATGTGTGTGAGAGGTCTTCTATGTTTTTATCCTTCTCTTGACCTGTTAAATCTGTCAAATAGTTATCATACTCATATATATTTTTTTTAATGACACATTGCCTTAAAAGTACTAGTAAGCCTTCCTGTTTGCACGGTTTGCATTCATCTAGCCCCTCGTATTCCTCTCCTCGCCTCTTGCCTTTCTCCTCACCTCACTCCTTGCTTCCACGCTGCTCCCATATTACACTGTCCTTCCCTTACACTGGCTATCTTCTCTCGTCACCCCTAAGAGTACCATCACCCTTCCGATCACTCTGCTGTATCCTTTCATCGCTTACCTTCCCCTTCCCCTCACTGCTTAGCTACTACTTACCCGCACTCTGCCCTGCCCTCTTTCTCTCACTCCCCCTTATCCCCCCTTTCTTTCGTTCTCCCATCCCCTCTTACTCCCCTATCTTCTTATGATAGTCTCTCCATCCCTATCACTCTGTCTTATTCCCCTCCTTTCCTCTGTCTTCCTTTCACCCTTCCTCTCCTACACCCCTTTCCTCTTGTAATAATTCCTCCTTCCCCTCACTGTACCTTCTCCCTCTTCCTCACATCTACCCCCCTTTCCCCCCACTGTCCCCTCCCATAACCTCCTCACCCTTCCTCTCACTTCTCCATTGCCTCCCCCATCCCCCCTTTGCGTGACTGTAGGGTAGTCAGTGCTGGCCCTCATTACAGCACACTAGTAATGGGGTCTGATTACTGCCTTCACCCCTCACCCTAACCCTCACCCCTTCCCTCACTTTCCTGACTCACTTTACCCCTTTACCCCTCTCTCCGTACCTCCTCTCTTACACCTTCCTTCCTCCATTTTCTTTAACGCCTTCCTCTCTCTCTCTCTCTCTCTCTCTCTCTCTCTCTCTCTCTCTCTCTCTCTCTCTCTCTCACACACACACACACACACACACACACACACACACACACACACACACACACACACACACACACACACACACACACACACACACACACACACACACACACACCTTATTTACCTTTTTAAACGCCCTACGTCACCGATCTTCATTTCTTGGCCTTTATCCTTGCCATCTTCAATCATCACCTTTCTCAATAACTCTCCATCCCTTCTAACCTCACCCCACCTTACCATTTTCTGTCTTTTCGCCCTACTTCTCTCCCTCTTCATCCAAATTCCTCAGCCTTCCGTCCCTACCATATTCCCCCATTTCTCTTTCTTCTAATCTTCCTCTCTCTTCAGTTCCACACGGCCCACATCCCCCATCCCTTTCTTTCCACATTTTAACCTCCCCTCTGCTTCTCTTCCCCTCTCTCCTTACCCCTAACCCTCAACACCTTTCCCTTACCCCACCTCCCCCTCTTTTTACCTTTCTCTTATCTATCCCTCTTGCTCCTTATTTTCCTCCCTTACCACAGCCCCATCCCAACCCCAATGCCCCTTGATTAGACAACCCCTGCCCATCTCTCCCCCATTCCATTTGTCTTTACCATCCTCCCTCATCGTCCACCTCATCCTCTAACACTCTTCTCACCTGACATCCCCCTGACCTCTCCCCTAACCACACACCCCTAACCCCCATCTAACTCCATCTAACCCTAAATCCCGCCATAATAGACACCGACCCTCGTTAATTCTGGCATTTAATTGGCTGTCAAAATGGGGCGACATGCTACACCCATTGCGTCCATTCATATATATATCCTGGTGGACCCTTTTTTATCATTACTATTTTTTTTTTTTTTGAGCAATTTGCATTTATATTGAGTGTCTTATGAATAGATATATGGGGTGGAATGGTCGTATTTTTGTGTTTTTTAGTGCTGTTTTTAGTTTTCTGTTTTTGGTGGGACAGGTTTAACATTTGGTTTTGACCTTTCCAACTTACCTTCAGTTTTCGTAGTTTCCGTTATTCGCTTAAGGTGATTCTCCTATTTTTCGTTAGTTATTTGGAATGATTTCACTACTTTGCCATTGTTAATTCTGGTGGTTATCCTTTATTCTTATTTGTTGTTTGCATTTGATCTGTGGTATGGTTTTGTTAGGATTTGTTTGATGCTTCTGTTTTAGTTTTCAATGTCTTCACGTAAAATTTAACTTTTGAGTTCGATATTGTTTTTTTCTTAAACACCTTCTGCCAGGTGACGTTAGTTTTACTTTTCGTTCTCTCTTGGGGATATTTTTTTTTTTCTTTTCAACTTATAATAGAATTTTCAGATTGGAGGACTTAGATACTGCCTTCATGAACTCCTTCATAAGGAGACCTCTCACCAAAGCTGAGCAGAACTGACTAGTGATAACAGCTGTAAAATTTATAAAAACAGTGGGATTGAAGGGGATTAATGGTTCTTCGTTTTGTATTTGGTGAATGACCTTGTGAGAATTTAGTGTAAGAATTTATGCCTTATATATACTTCACATATATCTTTCCTTTCAGTATGAATATTTATCACCTTTCATTCCTTCCCCACTAGAGGTCTCCGGTCAACTGAATTACCGTTTTCAGTACGTTAACCCCCCCCTTTTTTTTCTCATTGTGCAGACGTTATTGTTTAAAGTAGGAGGGATCTCATATATTGCATAAGTTAATGAAGGCTATATCCAACTTCTGCTGTTTGAAAATTTCTTCTAAGCTATAAATAATAATTTGAATATAGCAAGAATAGGTTCAGAACCATAAGATTAACTTTGAAGAGCTTAAATCGTTTGGCAGTGACTGAAATGCCAGTGAAAAGTCGTCAGGGTATTAAGGGGTTGATGGATGCCAGTTCAGAGTTTTACTGTGACTCATCTCTCCTAAGCTGAATATAATTGTGTTTGTAGAGGGAACTTTAAAAAAAATATTGTATTCAAGGACTTACGATGTTATTTTGTAGGCTAATTCTCTCTCTCTCTCTCTCTCTCTCTCACACACACACACACACACACACACACACACACACACACACACACACACACTCTCTCTCTCTCTCTCTCTCTCTCTCTCTCTCTCTCTCTCTCTCACACACACACACACACACACACACACACACACACACACACACACACACACACACACACACACACACACACACACACACACACACACACACACACACAGGGAGGGAAAGGAGGGGGGAGAGAGGTACCTTCCCAACGTAATCTTTCTCTCCTTTCTTCTTCCCCCTACCCACACTTAATCCCCTTTTCCTCCACAGTATTCCCCGTCTCTCGCACTTCTCCCGTCCTTTTCCGTCACTCCCGTCCCTTCGTCAGTTCTCCCCTCCTGTCGTCCTTTCATATTGTTTGCCATCTCCTGTCCTTCCCTCCCCTCCCCTCCCCAACCTCCTTATCTTTTCCTTTCCTTCCTCTCCCAGCCTTTCCCCAACACTCCCTTCATCAGTTCTCCCCTCTTCTTTCATATCGTTTGCCCCCCACCCCCATGCTTGGTGGTGGTGTGCATAATAAAGAGTATGGTTCGCTGTCACCACCCCTAGTACTGCCATTGCCACCACTTCCACCACCACCACTTGACACCAGTGAATGACATCACTGGCGATGACGAGGAGCCCACACGTGATGACGATGTGCACCGTGAGTGGAGCAGCTGTGGCGTCCACCCGGGAGCCATACCTCATGTTTCCTTGCACCTCGCCGTGGGGAAGGACTCTGGTTTGAACCTGGTGAGGTGCTGTCTGCCACAGAAGGGCGCCGGATCACTGTTCTGAACTTACTTGTAGGATGGCCCCAGAAAAACAGTTGCTTACCGTGGTCGAAGGGTCTGCACGTCCAGAAAGGCTGGTGTTGAACAGCAGCAAAAACAAAAACTATTACTGTCACCACTTCGCCACTTACTAACACCACTACGACCACTTTACACCAGTAACTGACACCACTTCCACCACGTTGCACCACTATTGACACCACTACCACCACTTTGCACCACATGCTGACATCACAACCACCACTTTACACCACATACGGACACCACTGCCACCTTTACACCACATACAGACACCACTACCACCATCACTTTGCAACACTTAACGTACTGGCACCACTGCCACCACACCACCGCTGTACCCTGATAGCGTCACTGTGGTGTGGTGTGTGCTGGGGTAACTAATGGCGGTGGGACATGGTGGTAAAACACTCGGTGGGTAAAGCGTGCCTTAAATAAGGTAAAAGTTGCCCCTGTGTTTTAGCGGTGGGCTGTAGCTCAGCGAGTTGCACGAATAGTGGTTAAGTCCGCATTTTCCAGTATAAAATCAGTCATGGCACGGTAAATACAAAAAAATTCACTTAACCTCTTCAGTCCGAGGGATCTGTCTCCAGGTGAATAGAACTATATGGCTTTAGCTCTAATATACAAAGTACATCCTAAGGCCGACTGAGTTTAAAACCAGGATCACCAGGTTCTGATAACTACCACTCACCTGCTAGCACATCTGTTAGGTAATACCGCCATTACCACAACCACCTGACAGCATTTAGTGACCTCACAGTCGCCACCCACCTACCACGGTTACTACTTCCACTGCGACTGCAACCATCAGCATTGTTTCCACCACAACCACCAGCAACTAATGCTACTTAGACCCCTCCAACCTTCCAAACCACCACCACAGCCACCACCACCACTTTGATGCCTGCCACCGCTACCCTAATGCAAGCAGAGCCAACGTTATTAAAATTTGACTGGTACTTGCGCGCCACTTCAAACAGTAATATAGCTGGTGGCTCTGCCCTGCCCTGCCCTGCCCTGCATTGCCTGTCTTTCCATACCCCTCCCAGCTTTGCCCCGCCTTACCCTGCCTTTACCTGTCCTACCCTACCCTACCGTGCCCCCTACCTGTCTTACCCTGTCGGGCACTACCTTGCATTCTTACTTTTCATTGCCTATCCTCACGCTGTTCTGTATTGCCCAGCCCTACCTTGCCGTCCCTCCCCCTGCCCTACTATGCCTTCTCTTCCCCTACCCTGCCCTGCCTTGTCATGCCATGCACAGTCTTGCCCTGCCCTGTCGTGCTCTTCCTTACCTTGCGTTGCCTTTCCCTTCGTTGCCGCGACCTATCTGTCCTGTCCTGTCCTTCTCTTACTGTGACAACACCACTGTGACTTCCACCACTACTACCACTGCCCACCACCACACTTAACTACAAGTAACTACCATTACTTCCACCACCACCGCCACCACTGCTACCACTATTCACCACCGCCACTACTACCACTACGACCACCAGTGGTACCATTATAGACAACGAAAATCCACCGCCATCGCATCATTTATCATTATCAATATCACTGTCTTCACTGTCGTAATTACGACCATCGTTGCTACAATTACTGCGTCAACCAGCATTGTCAAACACCATAATAACAGCTACTATCGTTATCGCCATTATTACTACCACCATTACTGCCATTACTTCTCTCAGCATTACTACAGTTACTACTCAGATCACTAATTCAGTTATTGCTGTCGCCAATACCACAGTTACCACTACCACCATTACTGCATTTACTACTACCACCATTACTACAGTTACTAATACTACTACTGCCATTACTACTACCACCTTTACTACCAGTACTACCCCTACTACTACCCTCATTACTACCATTACTACTACTGCATTCCTGCCATTACTTATATCAGTACTACCACCACCAGTTCAATCAATACCACCACCACCACAGCTGCCACCACCAACCACTCACCACCACAGCTGCATTACCATCACAATCAATAGGACCACTACCACCACCACCACAAATACCAAAGCTACCAGTATTGATTAAAACCCAGCTCTTCATTCCAGATACTTAACTTCCCTCCCCTCTCCCCCCTCCATCGCCCACCGTCTCCCTCTCCCCCTCTCACTCACTCCCTCTCCTCCTCCCTCTTCCTGTCCCCTCCCACTCACTTCCTCTCCTCTTCCCTCTCCCACACGCTTTTCTCCTTCTTCCTATCTCCCTTCCCAACCCCCCCTCACCTTCTTTTCCCCCTCTACTCCCTCTCTCTCCCCTTCCCCCACCGCCTCCTCCTTCTCCTCCTCCCCCCCTCTCTTCTATCTTCTCCCTCGTGCTCTTTCCCGCTCCTCCTCTCTCGCCTTCTCCCCCTCTCTTCCCTCTACCCGTCTGTCTCCCCCTTCCCCCCTTCCATTCACTCTCTCTCTCTCTCTCTCTCTCTCTCTCTCTCTCTCTCTCAGTTTATCCCTCCATTTTTTTCTCTCACTTCCTCTTCCTATCTTTTTTTCTTGCGCTTCTCCCTTGTTAGTCTTTTTATTAATTTTTTTTCAAATTATCTTCCTTCCCCTCCTCTCCTCGCTTCTCCCCTCTTCTCACTTCCCTTCCCCTCTCTTGTTCGTACCTCATATCTGGCTCCTCCCCTCCCCTCTCCTCTCTTTCTCACTTTCACTTTCCTCCCCTCTCTCCTCCCTTCTCATCTCGCCTCCCTGATTTCCCCTCCTCTCATCTTTCCTCTCCCCCTTCACTCCAGTCCTTTCTTATTTTCACTCCCTTCTCTCTTTTCCCATCTTTCCACATTTCCGGTTTTTCCTTTCCTCCCATCTTTCCTACGTTCGTTCTCCCTGCTCTCCTCTCCCCCCCCCCCTATTTTTTCTCTCATTTCATTTTCCTCTCCTCTCCTCCCATATTTCCTCTCCATCCTTCTCTCCTTTCCTCCCTTCTTTCTTCTCCCCTCCTGTGGTCTCCTCTCTTCTCCTCTGATTTCCTCCTATCATTTGCTTTGCCCTTTTCTCTGCCCCTCTCCTCCTTTTATTCACCCTTTCTGCAACCCTCCTCCCCTCCCCAGCTCGGCACATTCCCTCTTATCTTATCTCCCCTGTTTTCAATCGCTCGCTCTTTTCCTTTCCAGCATTTATCTTTCGTCTCAGATTAAAGTTCAGTCAGACTCTCTGATATTTGAAGACAGAAATTGAGCGTAAGAAGAAAAAGTTCAAGAAAATACTCATGGTAAATTATTCTCTTTAAAAACGGAGAGAGAAAAAATCCCAATGACGTCATGAACCGAGGTCGTGACGTCACACGTGGGGGCTGTTCACGTGGCCTTTGGAAGCGTTCTAGCACCCCTCCCTACCAGTTTGATTCTGCATATGACACGTTAATGCTCTTATATCGTATTTATTTAAGCTACACCGATGTTAATATGATATGAATTACTTGTGAGGTAATAATTTGCCGTAATATAGAAAATAAATCGTTGAGACGTTTTAAAAGGCCCCTTAAATCGACGAGAATACTCAACAGGGAAGACTTGGAGTCGAACTGTAAAACTTCAAACACTCTTTTTCTTTGTTGTCCCAAGTCCGTCCCAACATGGCCGACGTGTGACGGAAATGGAACTCCTGAAAATAGAAAAGCTATTTGGACACGCAAGACAACAAACCAAAATATTCCGAACCTTATTTTGGGGAAAGGAGGAATGGCTGATTTGTTAGGTAATATTTGAATCTGTGTGATACAGAGCGGTTTAAGCCCGGTAATCCGATATTGTATTTTTCCATTTCATGCTTGCTGTTTACGGGCAAGTGTAGCTTAGGAGAGACTTTAAGGAATTTAAATATTAACTAAGGAAACCCTCACCACACGAGAGATTTTTTCTAAGCTATAAGGTCGTCAGGAGGTAGCCAGAGTAAACTAAAGTCACCTTGGATGAAGGAATTAATTTGGCAACCATTGTTGAAATTTTAACATCTCGGAAACTGCGATGCTTCATTTTTCTTCTATTACTTCAGTTGTGTGCTTTCATCAGTACGGTGACTTTCTTATTCTTGTTATTCCACGTGATATTCATTTATATGAGTTTGTGAGTGGTCTGGTAGTGAAGGGGTTAGCGAGAAAATTAATCCATCCAGTTCGAAAAATATCTCCTATTCTGAGTAAAATTGTATGATGCTAGTAGTTATAAATGAGATATAACGTACTAGGGCTGGTGTTAACTCTGAATAAGCTGCATGTACCCCACGTGTAAGGTGACAATTGTACATGTTCTGGCAGGGATATAGGGTAGTCTCCTGCAGCCTGGTGACGTCCTTTTTGTTTACTCGTGCTGCTGCCAGACGATTTTATTCGTTTAGGACAGACCTCTGTTATTGAAGGGGTTTGTGAAAGCCATATCTAACCCCTCCATTTTAAAAGCTTGTCCTAATCTGAATAAGAGATCGTTAGGAGAGCAAGAATAAACAGTGTATATATCCCCGAACTGAAAGGGTTAAAGACTGCTAGTTACAGGTTTATTTTTGCTTCCATTTTTCGCTCCTTCCATTGACTTCGTGCCTCATTTTTTTTTTTCTCAGCATCAAAACAACTTCCACGGATTAGCAGATTTACAGCGTCGGTTGATGTATATTGTATTTCATCCTTGCTAATTCCTACCCAATATATTTAGCTCAGGAGAAATTTTGTGAACGTGGAATTTGAATTACCCATCTTTAATATCTCCAATACATAGGAAATGTTTCGTGAATATATATTGTAGCAAAAAGAATAAAATGTAAATAATTTCGTAGTTCCTTTCGGTGTTAAAGAGGATAATGTGGGATTGGCTTTTATTTATTCAGCGGTGGCTGAATCGGTAGAGAGGCGACCTGCAGTCCTAATAGACCCAGCTTTGAATCTCGGCTGGGGTAGGGAACTTTTTAAGAATTTGAATTTCTTTAAAACAGACTTTCTTGATCTACCAGATGACCTGCCGACATGTAAAAGTACCCACGCTAATACCAGTACACCAGTCCTGTATGAGACAGCCCTAGCATGTATTCAATATGGACGGTGGGTGTTAGCGCCGAAGTGGAGACATGTGGAGGTGTAGGAGGACTACTGGGCCTTGAGATAGCCCATTGCCCCCGAGAAATAGGCCCTGAACCCTTTGCCCAGAGTTGTATACATATATATATATATATATATATATATAGATAGATAGATAGATAGATAGATAGATGATATATATATATATATTTATTTATATATATATATATATATATATAAATATATATATATATATATATATATATATATATATATACTTTTATCTTTAAATTTTGCCCTTCCTCCATTAACTTCGTTGCCTGATTTTTTGCCATCAAAGCCACATCCCCTGATTACCGTAATTTGGCAGCGCCGGGCTTTAATATATGCAGAATATAAATAAGCTCGTGTTGCACAAATGTTGCACCAAAAAAATAGAGGTAGTTTGGGTTGTTAGCAAAGTTTGAACCGTGGGTGGGGGGGGAAGGGTCCTGTACTGGAGTATCATGGTTCAGCCCACGTGTACCCTCATGGTGGGGACAGTTCTGGTAGTATAATCCAGGTAACGCCAGATAATTTTATTCAATCAAGATGTAGTATAGGAATATGACTATGACAAAAGAAAGTCACCATTAATCCTCTAAGGGTAGGGACAACCCTTAGTCTTCATTTCCAACCAACGTCATGATTTTATCTAGCTGAGAGTGAAGTACGATCGGAACAGCAGTAGTATTTTATTTCTTCTAACACTTGACTGACTCTGTTCAGCTGAAAGTGACTCACGGAAGCCTAAGGATGTTAGTATGTGTTTTGGGAGTGAGAAGAGCAAGAACTAACCGGAATTTCAGTTACTCAGCAAGAAGAAACACTTAACGCATGTAGTATTCAGAGGTAAAACGAAGCTGCTTGTATTCTGCAGAAATTAGAAGAACGAGAAGATAAAGATACAGCAGCAGTAACACAAGAAGAGGAAGAAGAAAAAATAAAGAACTAGCACGAAGTCAGAAAGTGATTATGTAGTACTAAGTCGGTTTTGATAGGTACGGCGTTGGTAGAGGCGATCTTGATAACAGTCGGCGTTGATAGATGAGGCGGTGTCAGAGTCGGCATCGATAGACTCGCCGTTGATTGAGTGGGGGTTGGCAGAGTCAGCGTTGACAGAGTCGGCGTTGACAGAGTCGGCGGCCTTGACTCTTCCAGGAAGGGAGGAATGGTTGACGTTAATGGGAAGTCCTTAAAGCATCCATACCGTGAAACTGAATGTTCAACCTGACAGTAGGAGAAAGGAAGTAAAGGCCGGAAGAAATACGGATATTGCAGGAAGAGTGTGTTGATAAGAGATGATGAGGACAGTAAGGAGAGAAAGATTGGAGACAAAAGGCACCTTCTAGTCGCCCCGTACGACTAGCGGAGATATTGGGGAAGTGTTCTTCTGCCCCCCTGTCCCTCCCCAGGGGGAGAAAGAAGGGAAACATAAAGCTGAAAGGAAGAGGCTAGTAATATGGAATGTATTAAAGGTACAGACGCCTGTACTCGAAGTGCACCACATACGAATATGCAGCTGGTCAGCACTAGAACGATCTCCAAACATAGGTATTATCATTTGCCTGTGACCTCCAGTCTTTTAAATCCAGTGTGACCAGGCGTCTCGAATTTTCTCTGGAAGGAACAACATTTTTGCAGCCTTCCAGCTTTTGGATCTGTATTTTTACATGAGGAGGAAGATTGAGAAAATATATGGAAGGTGCAAGTGGCAAGGCAAAAATGCATAAACGTAAATAAATAATGACATAATGGAAAGTGCAAGTGGCAAGAACAAGAACGAGAAAATTTATGGTCCAGACATAATGACGCCGGCCAAGAAAAAAAATACTGGAACGGCGATTTAAGCGAAACCTTGCCCCCAGAACTTATCACAGCATTAGCGGTTATTGGTGTTTTTGTTTTTTATAATAAAAGCAAGTACACATGCATATGTACGAAGGTTGTGGAGATGATTTTCAAACGTTTCATCTAAGGTTTCAAAATACGTAAACTCAAGATAGTGCTTTGAGCGATTGAACACCATCAGTCATACTTACT
Source organism: Coenobita brevimanus (assembly GCF_032717465.1). Lineage (NCBI taxonomy): Eukaryota > Metazoa > Arthropoda > Malacostraca > Decapoda > Coenobitidae > Coenobita > Coenobita brevimanus. Next base: position 21,163,975 of record NC_137042.1, read on the forward strand.
ATCCACATTAATAAATTTCAGTACACTGCAGTGAGACGTCTTGGTGAAATCATCGGCGTCAGTTTCTTGGGAATGCCACAAAATTGCCAAACATCAGTCGCCATTTTGGGTCGATTTGAACGTCATTAGAAAGGGAAGTTCGGAGTTATCTATTTCGGTGCAGTTTACGGTGTGACGCCATAGCCCCACCTCTGACCTTTAAGATTGGAAAGTGTTTTCAGTTATTTCAATACAGATTTATCTCGTCAATGATTATATTATAGATTCTCCCAGTCCCTATTTATTTTTATCTTGCAGGGACCCATCGATCGCCGTGCCACTGAATCATCAAACGTCCTTTAACGCAAGTGCTATTTTCGTGTGATTTTTGTAGGCTTCACGTTCTGTTATTGATTAAAGATTCTCTCTCTCTCTCTCTCTCTCTCTCTCTCTCTCTCTCTCTCTCTCTATCTCTCTCTCTCTCTCTCACACACACACACACACACAACATTTGCCTTCTTGACCTCTTCGCCCTTCCTGAGAAAGAGAGAGAGAGAGAGAGAGAGAGAGAGAGAGAGAGTTACAGGGACTGGGTAAGAGGCCTGGTATTGAGTATAATGTAATGGAGGACTGGCGGGCGAGAGAGAGAGAGAGAGAGAGAGAGAGGGAGGGAGAGAAGGGGAAGGGAAGGAGAGAGCGTGTTTGTATCTGTCTGAGTGACTTTATGGGATGTGAGTCACGAGAGAGAGAGAGAGAGAGAGAGAGAGGGGGGGGATGGAATGAAAGTGGGGAAACTTCTTGCATTTTCTTTCTCTCTCATCTTCCCCTTAATTCCCTTTGCTCATTTGTTCCCACGCACACCTTCTACTTCCTACCCCCCCCCCTCTCCGTCTCTCTCTCTCGTCTACGTGCAACAATGTACAGGACAACGCTCCTGCCTCACCCTTCCGCTTCCTTTTTTTTTTTTTACACTGCCTCTCCAAGTCTCACATAACCTCACCCTGCCGCATCCTGTCTGCGTTATTTTGATTCACCCTGCCAATTCCTGCATCACCCTGCTCCAGCCTGCGTGCCTCTTACATACCGTGGCTTCCCCTGTCTGAATGTGCCTGCCCCTGCCTCATCCTGTGTACCACTGTCTCATCCCGGCAGCCTCTGCCTCACCATGTGTGCCTGCCTCACCCTGCTTCCCCTTGTCAGAGTCTCCCTCATTCTGCCTCACTCTTCCTGCCCTTTCGTGTCGCTGTCTCACCCTGCCTCACCCCACCTCACCCTGCCTGCCCTCGCCCGTGTGATGGAGGAGGAGCTGGAGTGATCATGACTCACCATCCTTCATGTTGGCCCAGACCCTCTGCCTCTTCCTGCCTCACCCTGTCTCTCTTCCTCACCCAGTCTCTCTTCCTTTCCCTGCCTCACTTTCCCTCCTGCCTCAGTCTGCCTCACTTCCTCTCTTGCCTTACCCTGCCTCACTTTCTCTCATGCCTCATCCTGCCTCACCCCTCCTCTCTTCCTCTCTCTGCCTCACTCTGCCATACTTCCTCCTCCCGTCTCATCCTGTCTCACCCAGCTTCTTTACCCTGCTCCGGCACGCCACAGTTCTGTCTCTCCCTACTTTAGCCTGCCTCTTTCAGCCTTAGCCTGCCTTCCCTCTCTCTCCCTACCTAACCTTGCTTTTCTTTGCCTCCTTGGCTTTGCCATTCCATTATCTGCATCCCTCTTGTTCTCTCCACTTTTCATCTTCTCATTACTGCCACCTAACCTCCCATCTCTCCTCCATTCCCGTCCCTCCTTCTTCTCCCCTCCCTCCTTCCTCTCTCCTCCCTCCTTCTTCTCTCCTCCCTCCTTTTTCTCCCCTCCTTTTTCCTCTCCCTTTCCTCTCATCTCTGTTCCCTCCTCCGTTCTCTCTCCTCGTCGTCTCCTCTATTCTCCACCATGACCATCCCTCTTTTCCTCCTTTCCTTCCCAGCCTCTTCTTCCCTCCTCTCCCTGCCTCCTTGCATCCTTCTCTGCTCCCCCTTCTTCCGCCCTTCACCTTCCCCTTCCTTTCCCACCCACCATACCTCCACCCTCCTTCCCATTCCTGCTTCCTTCCCCCCCACTGTCCCCCTGTTCTTTTATTTCTTTGTCCTTCCCTCCTCTTTTTTCTCTTACCCGTTTTCTCCTCATTACCCTTGCTACCCCCTCTTCCTCTCTCTCCTCCTTTGCTCTTCCTCTTCCTCACCCCCTCACTCTTCCTCTTTACCCCCCCTCCTCTCTTGCCTTCCTGTTTTCTTTGTCTTCTCCCATTTCTTCCCCCTTCCTCCTCCTTTCTCTTCTCTCTCCCTCCCTCATCCCTGTCCTCTTTGCCCCTCTTCTTCTTCCTCTTCCCTTCCCCTTCCCCTTCTTTTTCCCTGCTGTCTCCCCTTCATCTTTTCCCCCTTCTCCTTCCCATTCCTCCTCTTGTTTCCTCCTTTTCCCCCCTGCCTGTGCGTTAGTGCCTTCTCTCTCTCTCTCTCTCTCTCTCTCTCTCTCTCTCTCTCTCTCTCTCTCTCTCTCTCTCTCTCTTTTTTATGTCGCTTCTCCAATTCTTCATTCATTTTCGCAGTATTCACAAGAGCGGCCAGACCCAGTGTATATCCGTAAGTTACTAGCTCTCTCACTCACTCACTCACTCACTCACTCACTGTACAGTCTAGAAGCATGAAATGTCAGGTTGCAGCCTTAGAATTCTTTATGCGTTTCACATTTTAGGTTTGTTGAGGGGTGGGGAGTGTTCGTGTGTGTGTGTGTGTGTGTGTGTGTGTGTGTGTGTGTGTGTGTGTGTGTGTGTGTGTGTGTGTGTGTGT
>NC_137042.1:21171778-21174278 GCF_032717465.1 Coenobita brevimanus
CCCCCTCCCCTCCAGTTCTCTCTCCTTCCCTCTTTCATCAGAGTTTTCTTCCTTCCCTCCCTCTCTTCCTCCTTCTCCAGTCTCTCTCAATACATCAATTTCTCACAAGCATTCTCTCCCTCCCTGCTCGCTTGATTGCATTCTCCCTCACTTTTTACTCTCTCTCTCTCTCTCTCTCTCTCTCTCACACACACACACACACACACACACACACACACACACACACACACACACACACACACACACACACACACACACACACACACACACACACACAATGACCATCTTGTACGCCCGTTTCCTAACTAATTCCAAGTGGGCTCAGTTTTTACACCCCAACTTCCCTCACAATCCCCTCCCCGCCCTTCCCCATCCCCAGTTGATTGCGGGGAAGGAGGTTGTGGGAGAGGAAGGGCAGGAAAGAAAGGTGGTTACTAGGGTAAAGGTAGAGGTGGTAGGGAGAGAAGGGGGGGTAAGGAAGGTAACGAGAAGGAGCGAAGAGGGAGAGGAATAGGGTGCAAGGGAGACTGGAGGAAAAAGAAGGTAGAGATAGTGGGGAAAGAGGGGATGGGGGAGGGGAGAAGAGGTGGGGTTATGGTGGGGAAAAGAAAGTAGAGAGGAGGGGGGCGTTCATCGTTTGTTTGTATTTATGGGTGAGGTGTGGGAGAACTGAGAATAGATGGAACAAATAATAGGTGCTTGTGAGGGTTTGTGGGGGAATTATGAGGGGCTGAGAAATAATGGATGGGACTGTGGGTTGTGGGTACTTCAATTTGCCTGTGAACGCTTGTACATTACGGTAGTTGAAAGGGTAAAGAATGGTAGTAAAGGGTATTTGTGTGGTATATCTGAATGATGAATTAGAAAAGTGATTGATATATTTCTTTTGCTTGATTTTGCTTGTTGGTGCTGACGAATGTGTGTGTGTGTGTGTGTGTGTGTGTGTGTGTGTGTGTGTGTGTGTGTGTGTGTGTGTGTGTGTGTGTGTGTGTGTGTGTGTGCGCGCGCGCGCGCGCGCGCGCGCTTGCATGCTTGTGGCTGACTCATTGTGTTGAAAGTGCTTCTCTCTCTCTCTCTCTCTCTCTCTCTCTCTCTCTCTCTCTCTCTCTCTCTCTCTCTCTCTCTCTCACACACACACACACACACACACACACACACACACACACACACACACACACACACACACACACACACACACACACACACACACACACACACATCACCAAACCCATCACCATTAGAGGACTACCCTAAGCTTAACTAACCCCTTAAGCCCACGTTTTACATATTCTTGCCGTCTCCGCACAATTTTTTTATAAAAGGGAGACTTTTCATATAGGAGGGATTAGATATTGCTTTTATTGAACCCTTTCAGTATTAGAGGTTCCTCCTAAGTTGAATAAATTAGTTTGGTGATAGGCTGATGAAAATTAAGTAAAATCGCAGTGAATGGACTTATAAAATCATGGTGCGGTACCAGAAATAAAGTATCATATCATTGAACTCCAGGGGTTACGTGAATTGGAATCGATGAGTGGATTTACCCGCGGTTGGGAGGTACTGGGAGGCGAGTGGAGTGGCAGGAAGTGGCGGAGTGTGCTTGGGAGTGCTTGAGTGTGCTTATGGGGGGATGGATACCCCTCATGAGCTTTTGGAGGTGTCTCAGGTGATATGGACAGTAATAGTGTGTTGTAAGTACTTGTGAGTGTTTGAATGCGTTTGTGAGTGCTTGAGTGTGTTTGTGAATGCTTTGATGTGTTAGTGATTCAAGTTGTGTTTATGAGTGAATGTGTTAATAATTACTTGAATGTGTTTGTGAGTGCTTGAATGTGTTTGTGTACTGCTTGAATACATGTATGTTTGTGAGTGCTTGAATGTGTTTGTACATGTGAGTGCATTCTGTTTGTGAATGTATGGGTGTGTCCATGAGTTTTTTCACGTGATGGATTGTGCTTGCCAGTGCTTGAGTGTGCTGGAGGTATGGCTGCCCTGCACTGTGCTGTTTTGTTTTACTGAGTGGTATGACTAGTATTGATTATTGTTACTAGTGCTTGTACAGTATTATGATTGCTGGTGTGCCTGTGCTGGTAAATGCTAATTGTCTTGTATTTTTTTCTGAAAGTTGGTATATTTTTGTGAATGGCTGTATTTGCTTGAGTGTTTATATATGATGTGAAGCTGTTGCATATGCTTGTTAATTTCTGTAAGTGCTTAAGTAAACTGTGCTTATTTGCTTGTCAGTGTATGAGATTTTGAGTATGCTTGAAAGTGTTTGAGCGTGGTATGGGGGAATGTCTGTCCTCACTGAGCGCTTGGAGGTATCTTTGGGGTGGTATGTTTGTGAATGCCTGTAAGGAACTGCAGTGCCAGTTAGTGCCTGTAAGTACTAGAGTAAACCTGTGTACCTCAGTGTGATGCTCCTTACTGTTTTGAGGGATATCTCCGTGGTAGTATGAGTGGTAGTCGACATTGCTGTAAGTATTTGTGGGTTTTCGTGAGT
>NC_137042.1:21176778-21179278 GCF_032717465.1 Coenobita brevimanus
TGTGTGTGTGATCTGTCTGTCAGTCTGTCTTTCTGTCTCTGTTTCTCTTTATCTGTTTTTGTCTATCTGTGCGTGTGTGAGTGCGTGCGTGCGTGCGTGCTTGCGTGCCTAGGTGGTGTTGTAGAAGGATTACCAACCTCCCAACCCTCTCCCTTTTGTCTTTCCTCCCCTCTCCTCGTTTCCCCACCCCTTCCCCCATCCCATCCCCTCGCTGGATTACCAGTCTCCCTCCCCCTCACTTTTTTTCTCCCATCTCTCCTCTCTTCCACTCCCCTGCCCTCCCCTCTCATTTCCTTCCTTCTCGCTCTCGTCTTTCCTCACAATCTCTCCCCACTTTTCCTCCCCCTCCCTTCCTCTCCCTCTCTCTCCTCTTCTCCCTCTCCCCCTTTTCTCTCCATCATCCTTCTTCTCCCACTTCCCCACGTTCTTGCCTCCTCCTTCCACTCCCATCCTACCCTCATTTACGTATCTTCCTCTGGCACCACAATTAACACAGTTTCCACAACTACGACCTACGCAATTACCCCGTAATTGCCACGATCACTTCAACTGGCACACCATCACAACCACAACCCCAGCCATTCAGACTGCCACCACAACATCCCAGATTACCACCAAAACAACCACAGCATCCCAGACTACCATCACAACAACCACAGGCTCGCAGATTACTACCACAACAACCATAGCACAGCCTCCCAGACCACAACCACAACAACCACAACCTCCCAGACTACGACCACAATAACAACAGCTTCCCAAACTACCACCACAACAACCACAACTTTCCAGACTGCCACCACAACAACAACAACCACCAACACAACACCACCTCAACACCAAGCCCTCAGACTTCCACCACAGACAGCACTACAACTGCCACAGCTATATACCACTGCGACTTTCACACTTATCATCACAACTACCACTACCACCGGTGCCGGAGGGGGACGCCTTCTCCTGGTGGGAGCTGCACGACCTGTGTGAAGAGCACGCCTGGAAGTGCAACTTCAGCCTAAAATCCACCGGGTTCGTTTTGTGATGAGCCTGGGGCCTCAACAACAACAAAAATGTATCCCACCACCACTACTACGACCACCAACACAGCCACCATTAGAACCACCATCAGGACTGAAAGGGAACAACACTGAACTACCTCGCATTATTGATGAACACTTCAGTCATGGCTGTCTGTAATTTTTTTTTTTCTCTCTCTCTCTCTCTCTCTCTCTCTCTCTCTCTCTCTCTCTCTCTCTCATCTCGTCTCCTCAGTTTTTTTGTCCCTACGTATTCCTTCTCTTTTCCCCACTCTCAGTCCCTCTCCTCTCCCAAACCCTCCCCTATATCTCCCCTTCTCTCTCTCCTTTCCCTTCTCTCTGTTTTTTTTTTTTTTTCGTTCTTTTATTCCTCTTCTCTCCCCTTCTTTCGTATGGTTTCCCCACAAACTCGTCAGCATGTATTTACTAAATCAATATGTGTACGCTTGAAATCATATGTGAAAGGCTGTGTGTGTGTGTGTGTGTGTGTGTGTGTGTGTGTGTGTGTGTGTGTGTGTGTGTGGAGTAAGGTATGTAACTGAGTAGGCTAGATAAGTACAGTAAGTGCGCAGTATAGGGCCTACGTGAACATATGAATATAGTTGTACAAGGCTGTGTGTGTGTGTGTGTGTGTGTGTGTGTGTGTGTGTGTGTGTGTGTGTGTGTGTGTGTGCTGGATATGTAGATTATTTGTATACCTGTACGTTCATGTGTGTGTGCATCCATATGTGCGTACATGTGAGTGGCTTCAGGCCATAAAAGGAAACTGGGTTCTTTAATCTGTCGTCACATGATTGGTCCCGCCCAGTAAGAGAGAGAGAGAGAGAGAGAGAGAGAGAGAGAGAGCGCAGGTAGATAGATAGATTGATAGATAGAGAGAGGGGAGGAAGAGAGGGCAAATATAACTTTATACATGTCATTCTCTCTCTCTCTCTCTCTCTCTCTCTCTCTCTCTCTCTCTCTCTCTCTCTCTCTCTCTCTCTCCTTTTCTCATTTTCTTTAATCCTCGTTCTCTATTTTCTGGGGCATTTTTCCTTGCTCAGTTCTTCAAACTTTTTTCCCCCCTGCCACTTGTTATTGTTTCTCTCTCTCTCTCTCTCTCTCTCTCTCTCTCTCTCTCTCTCTCTCTCTCTCTCTCCCCTTTGACATTTCCTTCCCTTTGAATCTATATCTTATTCCCCCCACCTTTCCTGCCTGCCAACTAACCTACCTACCTACCTACCTACCTACCTACCTTCCTTCCTTCCTTCCTACGTCTTACTTATCACCGACCTCCTTGCCAACCCATGTTCTTCCTTTCCGTTTATTTACCTACCAGCCTTTGTATGTATCTATTTACCCACCTGTCTGTCCCACTTATAGGCCTGTCTGTGTGATTATTTATTTTCTTAATTTACTGTGAATTCCATTCTTCATAACTTTTTACCTGCCTTCCTACCGTTTTTAACCTCCCCACCCACTTT
>NC_137042.1:21184278-21196778 GCF_032717465.1 Coenobita brevimanus
AATATAATTTCTTGTATACGTTTTGTTTACATTAAGTAAATTATTTTTTTGCGCATAACATACACATTGTATTTCTGTATACCCTATATGCATCTGGACATATATTTTCACCTTCAAAAACTATATATATAATTTTCCTATGTCGCATGTATGGCCCTCCATTACCTCTGTGGCGCCATGGTATATTAAATAGACTTATGTGTGTGTGTGTGTGTGTGTGTGTGTGTGTGTGTGTGTGTGTGTGTGTGTGTGTGTGTGTGTGTGTGTGTGTGTGTGTGTGTGTGTGTGTTGTATAGTCTTTTATTGTATTTAAATATGTGCTTTCTTTATTTATGTTTATCTTTATCCCAGGTATGTAAATTGGGTTGTTGTATATTCCAGTGTATTCCCACCCCCCTAGTGTTGTTGTATAATGTAGCTCTGTATTCATGTCCACCCTCTCATTTATCCCTCTCTCTTCCTGCCGCCATTCCCTTTATCACACCATCTGCATACATTACTCTCAAACTCCTCTCCTTTTCCCTTCCTCTCCATTCCATCCCATCACATTCCTCGCCGTCCCTTCCCTTCTATTCCCGGTACTTTCCCTTCCGTCCCTCCCCTTATACCGTGCTATTTTATTGTGTGTGTGTGTGTGTGTGTGTGTGTGTGTGTGTGTGTGTGTGTGTGTGTGTGTGTGTGTGCGCGCGCGCATCTTTGTCAAGTGAGCGTTCTTACTCTCTCACTGACTATAAATGTGTGGCATCTCTCTTTCACTGTCTTAAAATCTTTCTGTTCTGTTACAGACGGCAGGATGGAGCGAGTGTGGTTCCTGATGGCCCTCTTAGCCCTCTGTAGCGCCATGGTAAGCATACTCATAGCTCCACAGGCTGTTGGTGATGTTCAAACGCTACTGTAAAATAAAGAACAAGATAAGCGTACGCAGAGAGCACATACCTCCTCCACTCGTATACCAGACCACTCAGATCACCACCAAAATTAAATCAACTCTTCCTAAGTCCATTACCCGCATATCCACAAAATTTCATTGAAATCCACCGGTAGCTTCTTGAGAGCTTGTGGATAAACACACAAAAACTGTCCTGAACCGGGACTCGAACTCGCATCACCACCAGAGTTTATTAATCACCTTTGTCTTGGCCTGTGATCCTCATATCAACACAGTTTTAGTGAAATCCATCAGTAACTTTTTTATATCTTGTAGACAAACAGACAAAGAGGGGTGAATCATAACATCTTCCAACTTTCGTTGGCGGAGGTAATAATTACAGTCTTTCTATAAACTAATGAATACGGTAACGCATTTGTTATTTTATTCTTTCACCTTTCATAACCTTTTATTCATCCTACGAAAAAACTTTCACACTGGAGGAGTTAATGAACGTTACATTTATCTCCTCCAAGTCGAATAGTTTCTCCTGAACGGAATAAGATTGTCTGATGATAGAAAACATAAACTGAAACACGTCATCGCAGTGAAAACGATAAATTCAGAAAAGCTCTCAGACGATAAGCATGTAGATTTTGAAAAGTATAGCTTCTTTGTTCTTAGATGGTGAAAAGGAGCACTACATCGACTTTAATAACGTTTTAAAAGAGCTTTACAACTACTGAAATAACTTTTTAAAAGATTTATTTGACATTGTTCAACAAATAGAGGAACGATTTGTTTTACTTTTTATGTGGACAGTAAAATGTTTGAAAATGTTTTACTGTACAATTGTCAAGACACTAATTATTTTATCTGGGTATATTGTTCAGTAAGTGTGTGTGTGTGTGTGTATAGTGTGTGTATATATATATATATATATATATATATATATATATATATATATATATATATATATATATATATATATATATATATTATATATATATGTATATATGTAAATATATGTATATATATTCTGTTAGGTAATATAAGCCATGCAGAGCAAATATTAATTGCTCTTTTAATGCACAGCAAGCATTTAATTTACATGTAAGTAATATTTTATTATTTTTTTATGTATCCTACTCTGGACATAGGCTTTACAGCCTGCTCCCAAGGCCTAGTAGTCCTCCTGCATACCATACACCTCTACATGTTACCACTTCGGCGCTAACACCCACCATCCATATTGAATACATGCTAGGGCTGTCTCATACAGGACTGATGTACTGGTATTAGCGGGGGTAATTTTGTGACGTGTCGGCGGGTTATCTGGTAGATCAGAAAAGTCTGTTCTTTATGAAATTCAAACCCCTAAACTGTTCCCAGCCCCAGCCTGGATTCGAACCTGGGCCCATTTAGACTGCAGGCCGGCTCTCTACCGATTCTGCCACTACCTCCTCCTTGAGCTGAGCACGCCTTTAATTCATTCGTGTTTTTATCCCAGACGATTTTATGTTGCTTAGGAGATAGTTCGAAGTGGAGAGGTTATATTTACCCTTCATTAATTCCTTCAGTACAAGAAGCCTTTCCTAACTTGGATAAATCATCTGGAGGACAGCAAGAATAGACTAATATTATATACCACATCGTAATGAAGATGTTAAGAGTATTTATGGTAATGAAGAGTGATGATAAATATCGTATTATGTGTAATAAATTCTTGCCAGGTGTAATTTTTTTTGTTTTATATGTAAGAAATACACAAAGTTGCCGGACCATTTTTATGTGTAGTCTGAAGTGAATGAGAAGATTTAAGAAAAAAAATACTCGTAAACATTGCATTTGATTTTTTTTTTTTTTTCAATATTTGTATAGGAGTTCATGTTTTATATGGGAAAACAAAGGGCAAGGCAGATTTTGGAGGATAACGTGTAGGAGTACATGAGGTAGGATGACTTGGAATGGTTGGATGACATGTTTGAGTTATGGTGATGTCTTTTTATATTTTATTCGTACTATTTCCTGACGACCTTATTCAACTTTAGTCTCACAATAGCGAGAAGAGTTGATGTAGTCGATATCTAACCTTTTCAGTTCAGAAGGTTTCTCATGAACTAAGTATAATCGTCTGACGCTGTTATGAATAAAGCAGAAATGACGTCACCGTATTATAGAGTTTAAAGGTCATGTGGTTTCTCCCGGTGATATCGTGTCCTGGCGCTGGTCAGAATTGAATACCTGAGTGAGACCCCACCTTCTAACAAGTCAAGTGTAGGATTCATATATCTTCGGACACTAACTAGCGCATTTTTTTTTTTAACATGCGGCTCGCTAGTTCATGTGTATGCTGTTACGGTAGACTGTGTAGATGTAAAAAAAAAACTTGCAAATAACATAACGTGAACTAGAATATTTAGGTTTGATATACAAATAAATATCTAGAAAAGATATATTAGAAAGCCTCCTAAATCCCCACTACTCGAATACGTCGTGTAATTGTTTCACTGCTCCTAACAGACGATTATATTCGGATGGAGCGAGACCTCTTGTAGGTTAAGGGGTTAATGAAGGCTACATCTGACCCAATCAGTTCAAAACCCTTCTCCAGATCTGCGTAAAATCATTTGGAGTTAGGAAGAATGGAATAATAATGACATGATAGAGGATAATGGGGTGGGAGGCGTTCCAGTCGTTCCAGTCTTGGCCATTCTAGTTGAGCTCTAGGATTAGGTGGCTGACAGTAGGTAGGTGGATATATGGTGTTCATGAGACAGAGAGAGAGAGAGAGAGAGAGAGAGAGAGAGAGAGAGAGAGAGAGAGAGAGCCGGGGGAGGGGGGGGGGTTGCAGTAATTTAGAGCCATGAGTTTCACACCTGGGTAAACTGAGGAACTACAAGAAATTTCTTTTTATAATTAGTCTTAATGTTGTGTATTTTAATTATTCGCCAACCCCTTCAGTACGCGACGCTATTTTTATTTCGTTCTTGAAAAATTCAGACGATTTTATTGATTTCTGCGACGGACTTTCGAACTGGAGGGTTATATATAGCCATCATTAACTACTATAAAATAAGTCGACCTTGAAATAATTAAAGAAAATCATTTGGAGGTAGCCATCGTAGTCACCACATTGAAGAGGTTAAGAAAATTGGTGCTGTATATGGAAGAGAAAAGAGAATGATTGAAATAACGAAAATAATGCCATGATAATAATGATGATAACGAGAAATAATACCATCTCCCACCAAAGTTCAATCAGCAGCAGCGAATTGTTACTACAGCGGAAAATTTGCCCCCGTTTATCACTAATTACAATCTCATTACACACGCCGGCACACTCCCGACCCATAATTAAAATAACTGACATACTTCGGCAGCAATTAAAGTGGAAGGGTGACTCTGCACGTTTGGCTGTTATGGGTAGGTGAAGTGGGTTTGTTGTTTACATGTGTTTGTCGTATTATCACCCTTCCATGATACTGGAGTGGTATACCTTCACATGGTGGCACCGAAATAACCTAGCGACTCCCCTGGTTGGTTATACTCGTACAAACATCCTTCAGCTCCCTTCCTGCCGTTGAGGATGGTGGGCTGCTGATAAAGGGCGACTTCAACCTGCAGTCTACCGGGTTCCCGTTTCAGATGAACCTGGGACTACAGCAGCAACAACAACATCTAGTCCTTCTAAAACGGGGATCCTTCCTAAACCAAAATCGTCTGGCAGTAATGACGATAAAAACAAATATCTTTTCATAGTGAAAGGATTAAAGGAAATTTATCGTTTCGTCCAAACCTGCTGCTCCTTCCTAAGCTGAATGAAATCGTCTGGATGTAACAAGAGAAAAGCGGAAATGTCATTGAAGTGCAGGGCTTTATTGATTCGTGTGTGTGCGTGTGTGTGTGTGTGTGTGTGTGTGTGTGTGTGTGTGTGTGTGTGTGTGTGTGTGTGTGTGTGTGTGTGACTGTCTTAGATTATAGTAATAAAAAAATTGTTACAGCTCACACAGAGTAAATCTAGCGTCCGTGTCGCCCGAGTGATTTAGTAAGTTAAATGTGGCGTGCTGTCACCGTAGACTTTTTTGGTAATGTAGAAGTTTCGACTGGTTGATGGGTATAGCGAGTATTTTGTTGGATCATAGAAACTAAATATAAGAATAATGCACATAAGGAGAAAAGGAGAGAGAGAGAGAGAGAGAGAGAGAGAGAGAGAGAGAGAGAGAGAGAGAGACAGACAGACAGACAGACAGACAGACAGAGAGAAGGGCAGGGGAGGGTGACTTTTCTGGTTCTCCCTCACTGATCCCACCTCATCTCGCGTGATTGATGGAATCTCTCTCTCTCTCTCTCTCTCTCTCTCTCTCTCTCTCTCTCTCTCTCTCTCTCTCTCTCTCTCTCTCTCGTGTGTGTGTGCGTGTGCGTCCGTGCGTGCGTGTGCGGATTTATGTATGTATGCACTTTGTATGCAACGTAGTTGGGGTGCATACCATCAACTCACACGATGTAGTGATGTTACCTTTAGTGACTCATCACTGAATGACAAGTCAGATATCTTCCTGTAACCTTGGAAACCAGTTGCTACGTTGGATGGTAATCATATAGCAAAATGACGCCTTGACATCTCAAAGGCTTTCGATCGAGTCTGGCATAAATCTTTAATTTCCAAACTGCCCTCCTACGGTTTCTATCCTTCTATCTGTGCCTTCATCGCTAGTTTCCTTTCTGGTCGTTCTATAGCCGCTGTTGTAGACGGCCATCGTTCTTCTCCTAGATCTATCAACAGTGGTGTTCCTCAGGGCTCTGTCCTATCACCAACTCTCTTCCTTTTATTCATCAATGATCTTCTAAGCTGTACATCTAACCCTATCCACTCATACGCTGACGACTCCACCCTTCACCTTTCCATTCGGTTCCCACAACGCCCATCTCAACAGCTACTTCAACAAGCAAGGGATGAGGCTATGGCACACCTAATGTCTGCCTTGGCTCGTATCTCTGACTGGGGTAAAAATAATGTGGTTGTCTTTAATGCATCTAAGACTCAGTTCTTACACCTATCAACCCGACAAAATCTTCCACAGGTATACCCACTAATGTTTAATAATATTCAGCTTAATCCTGCATCATCCTTGAACATGCTTGGGGTTTCATTTACTCGGGACTTATCTTGGAAAAATCATATTACATCTCTTGTAAAATCTGCTTCCAAGAGATTGGGTGTGCTAAGCCGACTCCGCTCTTTCTTTACCCCTGCACAATTGTTGACTCTATACAGGGGTTTTATCCGCCCCTGTGTGGAGTACAACTCTCATGTGTGGGGAGGCTCCCCACATACAGCTCTTCTCAATAGGGTGGAGTCAAAGGCTTTTCGTCTCATTAACTCTCCTCCTCTTACTGACTCCCTTCAACCTCTGTCTCTTCGCCGCTCTGTTGCATCTTTATCTCTTTTCTATCGCTACTTTAATGGTCACTGCTCCTCTGAACTGTCTGCTTGCATTCCTCCACCTCTACGACGGGCGCGTAGCACCCGTCTGGCAGCAAACTCTCATCCCTTTTCTGTCCAACTCTCTAATGCAAGAGTTAACCGTTACTCCCAGTCTTTCATTTATGCAACAGGTCAGCTCTGGAACTGTCTCCCTCTGTCTGTATTTCCTGCTTCCTATGATCTCCAGTCTTTCAAACGCAGTGTGTCCAGGCATCTCAAAATGATCGGATCTTGAATTTGGCTCGCTATTGTATTTTGTTTTTCTCTTGGAGGGAACTGTTACTGCGGGCTCATGGCCTTTGGTTCCTTCTTCCTCGCATTAAAAAAAAAAAAAAAAAAGGTTAAGCTCTCCATCTGATGGGACCCATAAGGGTTTACAGCTGAGGAGTGGCTGGAGTTTATTACTACTATACCACCACTCACGGTCGAGCGAGGCTGGTCGTCCTTGTCCTATAAGTTGGGAAGGAGTGGGTTGTGATGGGACAAAAGGAGAATGGATGGTGTGTGCGTGTGTGTGTGTGTGTGTGTACGTAGATAGATAGATATGGAAGGCTCACCTTATCTGTTTAGCGTCCATTTGTATTTAACCTTTCAACTCTTGTACTGCTAACATTTCTCGTAGCTGAAGAAAGTGCATTCAAACCAACGAAATCGTTGTTTATTACCTGCAGGGTTACCTTCTACAAAACAAAATAATCTGATTTTTGCCTGAATAATACCCTCACTCCCTCACCATATTAATTAAACATAAATGTTTGGAGCGTGTATTGATATAACCCGGTAACATGAAGTACGTAGGTAAATCTGTCCCCATCTCTTCGATATTTTCCCTGTTTATCTGCATGTACGAATATACGAAAACGTTTACAGTTTGGGCAGTCATTTTAAGTTGGTAATTGTTTTTTAAGCTAAAGAAGATATTTAGTTAGTCCCGCATCGTTACCAGAGAAGTTTCTCAGCATAGGATGTACAAATATACCTAAAGAGTATACCATAATTGGAGTAGTGCATGTTATTGCCAAAGAAAGTGATTAGAAAGTGAAGTACAGATGAATTTTAAAGACTAATGCATACTGTTACCAAAGGAGTCGATTTGGAAGTATCATAGCAGTTATTCAACACCCTGCCAGCACTCGTTCACTTAGTTTAGGTCCGCCAGTCCTGGTTCGCCCCAGATATCTTACTTTCGACGCTGTGCTTGTGACGTTAATAGCGAATGAGTAGGTAACCCACTGACTTTTGATGAAACCTTTAATGTGACGGACATTTTGTGGAGCATCAGTAGTTACTAGATGCGATTAGCCTGCATCCCACGTTAGAATGCTGCCTGTAACAATTACGAGAGGAAAGACACGTTTTACCTAGGTCATGTGCTGCAGAAATTGTCGTCAGATAGTGGGGGTTGCTGCCCCTCCGCGATTTTAAGCTTAAGTATTCGGCCGTTTAACCCTGTCACCGTGAGATTCCTTGACTAATTTGAAGATCATATGCGGGTAGCGCGAATACATTTTAACACTGCTACCTCCAGACGATTTTAGCTTGAGAGTGGCCTTACCGACTGGGGAAATTAAAGACTTCATGACTTTTTCTGTAGCAGTGGGCTCTCCTAATCTGCATGAAACCGTCTGGTGGCATGAAAAATAAACCACAAAAATGCTAGTGCATTTAGAGGTTTAAATGGCGTCATCGTACAGAAAGAATCCATGGAGATTAGTGCTAGTGATTTTTGCAGAGTTGAATGAAATTGTCTGGAGGTAGCCAGCGTAAACTAAAGTAGTGATGTCATAACACTGAAAGAGTTAAGTGAACGGATATTCAGTGCATCCTTAGCAGCAAAAAGGTTAAGAGGTGTTGAAAGTACAAATAATAGTATTATAATTTGTTCAGTTTAATTTGGCCTAAAATTGTCCTCTGTCCATCATCATTGCTGAGTTCTAACAAAAGATTAACACAAGAGTACGGTACTGTTCACGAGGACGTAATGTGGAAAGGATGTAGAGCCATGATAGTATCTTTATGCCTCTGAGCTACGTGAAATAATCCGCAGTAGGATGAAAATCTGGGCCAAGTTAATGTGAAAAGAGTTCAGTAGTACCAGCACCATAAGTTCAGGACTACAAATAGTAAAATTACCACAACTACCGCATATTTTTACATCTGCCCCAGTTCCCACAATGTCTGCATCCACCACATGTGCCACAACTTCACCAGCCAGAACTGTAATTACTGCACCTACTACTGAGCAGATACTGAAACCAAGTCGACAGTGCACGGAAACAATAAAGAAAGCTAATAAACTAGTCGGATTTATAGCCAAGGCATTTGAATTAAGATCGGAGAATATCACTCTCATCTTGTATAGTTCCTAGTACGGCCTCATTAGGAGTACTGTGTTAAGTTTTGGTCACTTTTTTTACAAGAAGGATTTGAAGAAATTAGGAAGGGTGCAGCGAAAAGCCACAAAAATGATATCCAGATTAAGCAACAAATCGTATGAGGAACGTTTATAAGAGCTAAAGCTGTTTGATTAATCAAAGTGCAGATAACGACGAGATCTGGTTTAAGTATATAGTACAAATTTTTTAATGGGCATGACAATATGCTAGTTGACAAGTACTTCACAATAGACCTGTCAGATTGCACGAGGTAGTTGTTATAAAAGCATCGGCGAACGTTTCCAATATAATGAAGCAAAACACTTTTTCTTCAGTAGTCAACATTTACAACAAATTGCCTACAAATGTGGTAGACTGTAATACAGTAATAACCTTTAAATGTCGCAGCCAGCATAACCGCCACAACTATCACAACTGCCAAAGTCACCAACAAATACCACAACCACCACAGCTGCAACAAATACCACAACCACCACAGCTGCAACAAATACCACAACCACCATAGCTGCAACAAATACCACAACCACCATAGCTGCAACAAATACCACAACCACCATAGCTGCAACAAATACCACAACCACCATAGCTGCAACAAATACCACAACCACCATAGCTGCAACAAATACCACAACCACCATAGCTGCAACAAATACCACAACCACCATAGCTGCAACAAATACCACAACCACCACGGCAACAACAAATACCACGACCACCACAGCTGCAACAAATGGCACAACCACCACGGCCACCCACATCTACCACAACCAAAACAACTACCACAACCACCAGCACTCTGGGAAGTTGAAGGGAGACTACAAGAGACATCATTAAGGCTCCCTCCCTTCCACCCCCTTCCTTCCTTCCTTCCTCCTTCCCTTCTCTCTCTCCCTTCTATCTTTCTTCCTCCTTCCCACGTCTGCCTCCATCCATTCAGTTTTTTTCTATCTATCCTTGTGTCTT
The DNA here is from genome assembly GCF_032717465.1 of Coenobita brevimanus. Lineage (NCBI taxonomy): Eukaryota > Metazoa > Arthropoda > Malacostraca > Decapoda > Coenobitidae > Coenobita > Coenobita brevimanus. The sequence continues at coordinate 21,193,994 of NC_137042.1, forward strand.
TCATCATCCTTCGCTACTCTCATCCTTTACTTTCCTTTACCCCTTTCCAACTGCTTTTCCTACTTCTCATTCTCACCTTTTTTTCTTTGCTGCTCTTTTCCCTACTCCCATCCTCCTTCGTTCCTTTACTTCTCTTCCGTTCTATTCTCTCTTTCCCTTCCTTTCTTCTCCACTCGCCCCACTTATTTTCACTCTATCTTTTCTTCAGCTCCCTTTATCTTTTCTCCAGCTCCCTTTCTCTATCCTTTCCACTCGTTCCTTTGTTTTTCCTCCACCCCTTATTTCTCCACTTCACCCACTTGTGTATATCCTTCCCTTGTTTTTCTCTCCTCGTTTTCTCCCTTCTTTAATTCTTTTTTCTCCTTCCCTCTTCCTCCTCCCAGGTTTGCCCGTCTCCTACCCTATTCCCCTCTTCCCTTACCTCCCTTACTCTCCTTCTTTCCTTCGTTCCTCCATCGCTTCCTCCACTTTTCCCCTTTCTCTCTCTCCTGTACCTCCCTTCTCATCTTTAATTTTTCTCTCTCTCCCTCTCTTCTTCCGTTTCTCTTCCACCTTCGTTTCCTCACTGCGCCCCCTTTCTATCTGTCTGTCTGTCTGTCTGTCTGTCTGTCTCTCTCTGTCTCTCTGTCTCTGTCTCTCTGTCTCTCTCTGTCTGTCTGTCTGTCTGTCTGTCTCTCTCTCTCTCTCTCTCTCTCTCTCTCTCTCTCTCTCTCTCTCTCTCTCTCTCCTCCCAGCACTACAAATATAGATGATAATAGAATAGCTTAATTAGGACTGCTCTTCTACACCGGCTTAATGACTTGTGCCTCCATAAGCGGCTGTCTGTGCCCGGGAGCAGGTATACTTGAGTGGGATTGATGTGTAAGCGCATTCCACCCTACTCCTGCACATTGAAAATATATATTAATTTGTAGTGGTACCCGGCTTTGATTGGGTTAGCCAGGTTAAGGCCTCAACACGCAATGCATACACCTACGGATACGCGACACCTACTGATATACGACAACCAGTGATACGTGAGACACCCACTGATGCACCCAGTTATCCCCAAAAATAAACTGTGGATATGTTGTTAGGTAGGCGAGGATTGGTCTGCCTCCCCTCCCTGTGCTCTTAGGTGCGACTCCTGTGGTGTCTACAACGTCATTGAGCCTGTAAATATACCCTTACACGATTACATTAAGTTTTGTTATAACATTTACTTTCTTATAGAGTCGAGATTGGAAGTTGCCTCCTCCCTCGAAACACCAGGCATAGAGTCTGTCATACCGGATACCCTTTGCTTTTTTGTTTACGGCCATGCAAAATGCCCTAATTTATCTTGAAACTGAGGGGGGAGGGGTTGGGTTCGGAGGAAGTGACTGTGCCCACTCCTGCTACGCCCTCGATCTGTCCACATAGTACTCGTGACCTTCTTCTGGGCTGTATCAATACCCGTTTCAAATATATAAGACTGTAGCTTGAAAACTGTAAACTTTTATAGCTGTCGCACGGACAAAATATATGGATTAATTTTGCATATTGTCAGACTACATATGGCAGAATATACATGGCCTAGATCAACTTATAAAGAATGATTTTATGCGTTTTTCAGCTGTCCTTCAAATCACGAAAAGACTGAAAAATGAAAATTCAATAACAGTGAGCAATTTAATTTCATTGCATGATGATCAGTAGTTTCATGTTTACTACTCCTTCTGGTGTTACTCGAAAGGTTCCTTCAGGTATATCAGCCGCACATAACATTACTTCTGCCAGTTTTTCTATATAACTGATAGAATAACCTGATCGTAAACTAAAGTGTGTAGAAAACAAAACTGTCTGGTTGTTTTAAGAATTAATTCGGTAAGGATAATGTCTGTGTCGTCTGTGTATCTAGTTGACACAAATACAGTGCATAGATTCTCTCTCTCTCTCTCTCTCTCAATTTTGTCGTTCTTTTGAGATGTTTTCCTTCTTCCTTTCTAGTTTCTTCTGTTCTTTATTTATGTCTCCCTTCCTCTTCCCCTCTTTTGTTTTTCACCATAACTCTCCCCATCCTTCAACCCCTACACATTATTCTGTCTTTACACCACTTCTCTCCCTTTCCTCTCCGCTTCTTCTCTCTCCTCTCCCCCTTCCCCTCCCCTCCCCTCCGATCCTCCCTTCCCTTCGCGTCCCATCCCCTTCATTCCTCTCCCCGCCCCTCAACTCCTAACACATATTTCTGTCTTTCCACTGCCCTTCATATCCCTTTCTTTTCCCTCCCTCTCCGTCTCCACTTCCCCATCTTTCTCCCTCTCTTCTTCTACTCTTCTTTCTCCCTCTCCACCATCTCTTCTTCCTCTCCACCATCTCTTCTTCCTCCCTCTCCCTTTCCACCAACTCTTCTTCCTCCCTCTCCCTCTCTTTCTTCTTCCTTTCTCCCACTTTCCATCTCCACGTCCGTCTTCCCCCATTCAGTCTCCAGCTCTTCTCAACCTTTACATTCCTCCCGTCTCATCTCCACCCTCCCTTCTTCTCCACCTCGCCATTCCTTCCCACATCACCCCACTCCTTTCTTCTCCTTCCTTTGCTTCCTCTTCTTTCTCTCACCCTCCCCTTACCTCTTTCATTATTCCTCCTCCCTCCTTGTCTCCACCTTCGTCTGTTCTTTCTTCCCATTTCTTTTCTGTTTTTTCTTCCACTCTCCTCTCCTCTTCTCTCCTCTCCTCTAATCTGTCCCAGTTTCTCCACATCGTCCATTCCCACTTCCTTCACCTCGCATTGCATCCATATTTTTGTCACTGCTTCCTTCCTCCCTCCC